>NC_086041.1:16423627-16726657 GCF_947568885.1 Cydia strobilella | reverse complement strand
TTAGATGTTGATTTTTTATACCACGTTGGTGGCAAACAAACATACGGCCCGCCTGATGTTAAGCAGTAACCGGAGCCTATGGATGCCTGCAACTTCAGAGGTGTTTTTTTTTCTTTATTTTGGCACAAACAGTCATTACAGAAAAGTGACATTGAAAAGTATTACATATAATATTGACAATACAGTGCCGAAAACGTAATAGATTATAGTTATAAGTTTGTTGCAACGGACCTGAATTAACTTAACTATAAGAAGATGAAATTGAAAGAAGGAAGACGTCCAGTCTGACTGCTATCCAAGAACATGTCACCTTTAAATTTAAGTAAATCAATTAATTTACAGTAAAGTAGCAGCAGGGTGTCATTTATAGGGCATTAGCGTGCCAAGCACCAGGACGTTTACCTTCGTAATTTTTAGCTACCTACTTAATGTTTAAGCGTGTTACTGGTACATTATACATTGATTATTACTCACTTATAATTTAATTAATCGTAACTATTTAATTTATTGTTAATTTTGTTTTTCAACCCCCTAAGTGTGGTATTAAAAAGGTCTATATTATTGAATTCTCTGTTGTAAAGGTACATAATGCGCGGAATAAAACTGTTTCTAGTGTAGTTCTTTCGACGGATTGGTGGTACAAACATATGAAGGTTACGGTTGGGGCGAGCGGGGAGTCTGGCTTTGGTGATAAAATTTAATTTCGAGAGTAATAAGGGGCAATCAATTTCGTTATTAACAATTTTATAGAGGAAGGATATATCGAATAGCTTGCGGCGGTTTACAAGACTTGTCAGTTTGTAGTGTGTCAAAGAATGGTCGTAATGGTCATTGGGACGACTGTGTCGATAATTTAATATTTTGATAAATTTCCTTTGCACTTTTTCGATACGATCGATATGGTGTTTGTAATACGGGCTCCAGATTACACATCCGAAGTCTAGAATAGATCTAACGAAAGCGAAGTAAAGGATTTTAAGGGTGATAATCTTTTTGAACGGTTTTGTAATTCTATTTATGAAACCTAGAATTCTAAATGCTCGTTTTATTATACTATCAGTATGTGATGTGAAGGTTAATCGGTCATCGAGAATAATACCTAAGTCACGTATTTGGTTAACACGGTTAAGAAGATTACCACAAAGCCTGTAGTTGTGATGAATAGGAGACATTTTTCTAGAATATGTTGTCACATTACATTTATCTGCATTGAGAAACAATTGATTAGTAGAACAGTACAATGATAATGCCTCTAAATCAGATTGTAATTTATGGCAGTCATCAATACATTTAATAGTTCTGTATAATTTAGTATCATCTGCGTACAGTAGGTGTTGACTATACTTAATAACGTCTCCTAAGTCGTTTATATAAAGAGAAAATAGCACAGGCCCGAGATGGGATCCTTGAGGGACGCCAGATGGCATTATAAGGTAATTTGAGCAATAACCTTTCATACACACGGCTTGGCTACGGTTTCGGATATATGATTCAATCCACCTCAATAAGCTACCGTGCACACCGAGTCTATAAAGCTTCGTGAGCAAGAGATCATGGCTAATTTTGTCCAAAGCCTTAGAAAAATCGGTATAAACGACATCAACTTGGCCATTAACATCCATAACTTGAAGTAAATGATCTGTAAAAGTTAGTAAATTTGTTTCTACACTGCGGGATCGTAGAAAGCCATGCTGATTTTCAGTTATGTGATGACGCACGACATAAGATAGTTGGTGAGTAACTTTTTTTTTTTTGAGTAGTTTGCCAAGAGTACATAATTTTGAGATGGGTCTATTGGGTTATTAACTCTTTGAGCATTCTTGGGTATAGATGTGATTAGAGCCTTTTTCCAAACACTAGGGAAGACACCCGTCCTAATACGTGTTACGCGCGTTGCCGACTTTAAAACCTGTACACTCCTTTTTTTGAAGTGTTCTTCTGCACGGATTGCAGAGATCGCGGGTTCAAGTCCTGCCGGAAGCGATAAATTTCCATTTTTTCTTTAATATAAAATTTGTAGTATCGCTCACAGATGTACATATATAACTGCTTGATAAAAAATGGGTTTTATATAGATATAACTTTTCAATACTTACTGTCGTCTAAAATCCTGGGTCTCTCCTTGGTGGCGGCTATGCTGTCCACCGCCGACACCACATTTTCCAACTCGACAATCTGAGGACTTTCTCTGGCCAAAGACCTGGTATCGCCCACTACAGACAAGGCTGAAAAGGCAGTCCCTAGCCTTTCCAGGCGGTTCAGAGCAGACGGGGTTGGGAACCTCACGGTTTTAGCGGTAGTGCCCTCCCGGTCATCTGGTTCCAGGTCTTCACCGTCGTCCATGGCGTAGTCATCTTCCATGTCTATATCCTGAAAATATAAAAACCAGATGTACTTGAAAAAAAAATGAAAATGAACATATTTTATTACATTAATAAAATGTTACATTACAAGTTAGTAGGTTGGGACTTCCTGTTAAGTATATACCTGTATCAGGAAGCCCCAAATAACTTATACTAAAAGAAACCAGCCAAGCGCGAATCGGATTAAAATAATTTTTAAGAAAAAAAAACCGACTTCAATGGGGGATGCCGCTGAAAGTCTACTTATTGTTTATGGTGCACTCTTAGATTCCAGACAATGAAATGAAATAGACAGCATATTTTGCGTAATTATCCTAATCCATCTTTTGACTAATTTTGCCTAATTGCCTAATTATTATAATATTGCCTAATAATGTAGAAAAGGAGGTAAAACCACCCACTTTTCTAGTAGCATTTCGTTTTTGTAAGGGTCGCAGTTCTAACCTAACCTAACCTACTTTTCTGATAGCATTTCGTTTCTGTAAGGGTCACAGTTCTAACCTAACCTAACCCACATTTCCGGATCCGAGTACGGGTCCGTGTCCGGCTGTCCGGGTCCAAGTTTGGGTCAGAGTTCGGTCCGGGTCCGGATGCGAGTTGGGGTCCATGTCCAGACCCGGGTCTAAGTTTGGGTCTGGGTCCATAAGGAAGAGAACAAATCGCCAAACGTGAACTATGTGTCATTGAAGAGTTCCATTCTGATCATCATCAGCAGTTCCACTTAATCAAATGTCACTTTTTTAAATGTAAATGCTGGATTTGTTGATGAAAATACAAAAATCACAATATGTATGTATTTCACATTTGAGGAGTTCCCTCGGTTCCTCATGGGTCTCATCATCAGAACTCGAGCTTGACAAAAATATGCCTTAAAAACTTAAGTTGCTTAACAAACATAAAGAAGAGGACAAATCGCCAAACGTAAACTATGCGTCATTAAAGAGTTCCATTCTGATCATCATCAGCAGTTCCACTTCATCAAATGTCACTTTTTAAAATGGAAATGCTGGATTTGTTGATAAAAATACAAAAATCACTATATGTATGCCTTTCACATTTGAGGAGTTCCCTCGATTCCTCATGGATCCCATCATCAGAACTCGAGCTTGACAAAAATGTTTCTTGAAATCCTAACTTGCTTAACAAACATAAAGAAGAGGACAAATCGCCAAACGTGAACTATGCGTCATTGAAGAGTTCCGTTCTGATCATCATCAGCAGTTGCACTTCATCAAATGTCACTTTTCTAAATGTAAGTGCTTGATTTGTTGATGAAAATACTAAAATCACTATATGTAAGCCTTTAACATTTGAGGAGTTCCCTCGATTCCTCATGGATCCCAGCATCAGAACTGCGTTTTGACAAAAACGGGACCAATCTGTATGTATATACTTACAATCAAAAAAAGAATTTTCAAAATCGGTCCAGAAATGACGAAGTTATGGAGTAACAAACATTAAAAAAAAAAAAAAAAATACAACCGAATTGATAACCTCCTCCTTTTGAAATCTTGAAGTCGGTTAAAAAAGGAAGGATGCCGACTTAGGTACCTCATGATAATCCCTTATTTCATAGTTTAATGAGTAGTTTTTGATGAAAATAGCTAAACGTGCGGACAAACCGACAAGACAAAACTATAAGGGTTCCGTTATTGTCATTTTGGCATTACAGAACCCTAAAAACATTAATTGGTATCGGAAATGTAAGCCGTTGGCGTTGATAGATCCGTCCAGGCATCTAACATCTGCTTTAGACATCAGCTTAATGCGAGTACCTAAGGGCGGGGTTCCACACCACCAGTGTGCGGCACTGTGCGGCACAAGCATAATCAATACAAAAATGAATCCAACCTTTAGATTAGTTTAGATACGCAATAGTAGGTATCTTACGGGTAGCTACCCTACCCGTAAGACCGTACCGTACCCGGGGGTAGCGGTCTTTGTTACGTTAGATATTTTGTTCTCTATTTTAAACTACTTATGCAGTTTTTAGTCCTAGAAACTTTTTTAAATGAACAGGGACCAGGTGAAGTGATCTGAAAAGTGTGCCTACCTACTAACTTATAAATAATATCCAGAAAGAAAGTCTAAATATATTATTTAATTGTAAAAGCATTTGAACGGGAATAATAAAAAGAAAATAAAATTCAAAGACTTCCAGATAATGTACAATCAATGATCAATCAAAGCGCAATGGTTTGGGATCAAAAGAGCTCATGAAAGAAGCCGGCGCAGACGAAAATAAACTTCTATTTTAGGAGTAACGAGTAATGTCGGTTAGGATTACTTCGCCCCTAACAATACCTACCATTGTATTCATAACACAGAATCTGGTTTCTTTTATTTACCGATAAAATGTGTGTGTGTTATAAGGGTCACACACATTTTATTGCATGCTTAACTCGTTCGCGTCTTTCCTATAAACATAAAGTAAAAAAATCGAAAGCGAAGTAATTTTTACGCTGCACCCTTACAGGCGGGATCATTTTTTAGGGTTCCGTACCCAAAGGGTAAAAACGGGACCCTATTACTAAGACTCCGCTGTCCGTCTGTCTGTCTGTCACCAGGCTGTATCTCATGAACCGTGATAGCTAGACAGTTGAAATTTTCACAGATGATGTATTTCTGTTGCCGCTATAACAACAAATACTAAAAAATACTAATATAAATATTTAAATGCTGTTTTTTTTTGGCCGGTTTTTACAGCTCTTAAGTCTCAAACAAGATAAACGTTATATTTATGTACCTAGGTCGTTAACTTTTATTGTATTGTACACAGAAGAGACCTTTTTCTGAAATATGATTGGCCCATAAAGAGTGAATAATGATTCATTCATTCATCACAATCGGATTAACCTCGAAATCCTTCCAAAGTTATGAAATTTGGTATGTATGTTAATTAAAGGTCTCTTTTTCATGTCCACGCTATTTGACATTTGGGGACCTCTAGGAATCGCAGCCATCTTGGAAAATCTGTACCATCCTGGAGAAAAAAACAGGGATTCCTGAAATTGTAGGTGTCAAATGTCATTACTGTCACTATTGTTTAAACCCCGTAAAATCTGTTTTTGCAGTTACATTTTTAAGTCCTAAACATTTTTCCTCCATTTATTTTATTGAATTTGTATTGCATAGCACTCGTGTACCAATTATGGATCTACTGATGTCTATTTTATTGAAATCCACTTAATAGTTTAGGCGCTAGGAGTAAAAATATGATTTAATATTCGGCGTCCTCTCAAGGCGGCTGTATTGATTTTTCTTTAATGAAACAAGTGTAAACAGGTTGTGAAGGGCAAGAGGAATCTATGTCATTTAAAAAAAATCCGTCCAGTATCCTGAGCTACAGGGTGTACTGATTTTCAGTATTTAAACCCATAACTAGTGTTGTTAAAAGACTAGTTTTTAAGACTTTTGAACCTTAACGACTCGCGAACCTTTAAGGCTCAAGCTTTGAAAGCTAGAGCGTTAAAGGTTTGCTCACAAAGCGGTTTAGAACCTTAACGACTCAAACTTTTTATGACTTGTCAAAATGAAGTCTTTAAGACTCGGGCCTCATAGGGAACTCTAGCTTTTTAACTTAAGCTCAAGCCCCCGAACCTTAAAAGCTTGTGTCAAGCTTAGAGCTCATACGTTGAGCTCTCTTTGCAGAAATTATTTTTGTGTAGAGAATTTACGAATATTATAAATATTATAATATACCTATCTATATCGGAAGAGTAACTTAACATCAGTTAACGCATTTACTGCCTGCAACGTATACAGGGTGGACTACTTAGAACCGTGATTCCGTTGCGTATGTACATCCAGATACATTTTCTATGAAACTATATCTTAAAATTTTCCCGTTCCGTTCCGTCCTATATGAGTGAGTCATAAGAAATAAAAATAAAAGTATTTAAAAAATATTTTTTTTGTTTTTGCAAGAGCACTCTTTGTCAGCGTGTTCACATTTCACAACACATACCTATTCATACCAAGTTTCAACTTTCTTGTACTAGTCACTGAGCCAACCCGCGTACTGACAGACAGACGAACGGACGGACAGACATGGCGAAACTATAAGGGTTCCTAGTTGACTATACTGAACTCTAAAAACGCGATAAGTCATAATTATCTTTTTCTGTTTTTCCCTATTTCACAAAAACGTATTAAATTTCACCCTACCCTATAGCATAGGTTGATCTTATTTGTTAAAAGCTTTTACTTTTTGCTCCAAGCCTTTACTGCTAAAAACCTTACAAACTTAAACCTTCAAAACTTAGGAGGCTTTAAAGCTTAAGGCCAATAGACTCGAGGTTTCTTTGCTCGTAAGCAGCAACACGAACTTGATAGCTAAAAGGAGAAATATCTTTGTTATATATAAGACTGGTGAAACAAACGAAGCAAAGATAAGCTATTTAGTTACATTTCCTTTCAAAACATGTATTTAAATAGCTTACCTTTGTAAGACTTCTAAAACAAATGAAGACCTTTAAGCTATTTTATTATATTCATTGTAAACAATGTATCTAGGGTCATTTATTTAGTCAGGTAAAATGATAATAGATTTAGAATAGAAGAAAACCATACTTGAAATAAAACACATTTATTATAAGTACTTACATTATATTCGGACACCGCCAAAATAGAACACCACGTTTCCAGAACACCACGTGTTAAATAAAATCAACTTTTTCTAATAAATATCACAATGTGACCACGAAGGTAAAGAGACTGAAGGTGTGGAGTTTAGCCGTCCAGACTTCCGTCGCCAGCTAGAGTCAGAGCAAGAATGCCTCCTCCACAAGCGGACAACCCTTTTTATGCTAGTCCCCACCTTCATTCGAACCAAGTTTGTACAAGACAATCAAGACAACTTCCGGTTATTAATATAAATTTAATTTACTTATAAACTAGTGTTATAACTATTCATAATTTCACATAATTATTTTGGGTTTATCTAACCGTTATTTATAATTTATTACATCACAAAACCCTATTCGAAACTAAAATGTACAAAGTGTACTTCCGGTTAACAAAATTAATTCACTATACGTTTAACAACTTTTTATTACTATTCGTATTGCTTTTTATTTAGTTTAAATTATATCTAGGTCTCTTTAATCATTAATTATCTAACAAACTCTTAGTTCGAGTCGTTAAGGTTCCGAGGCTTTAAGGTTCGAGGCTTCAAGGCTCAGCAGTCGCGACTCAAGTCTTGTAGTTTAAGCCTCAAAGCTTAAATCCACAACACTACTCATAACCCTACTTTCTATTTAAGTCGCAGTCGAGTAAAATGTTGATATTGGGGTAGAACGTGTACAAATGTATAGACAAAAGTGGAATTCATATTCCTCCAAGTTTCATGTTAAGAGAATATCCCCTGAAAGGGTATAAGCGCTAAATCTGTATTCAGCTATTATTTTCTATAACAAGATGTATTTTTTCCGCAAAGATATCTAGGACTGTTTTGTGTAGAATTTAATAAGCTTTAATGTTGCCTTATACCATATTTTCATAGATAACGTATATTTAGAGTAAAACGCAAATTTCTCCAGTATGGTACACATTTTCCAAGATGGCTGCGATTGCTCGAGGTCCCCAAATGTCAAATAGTGTGGACATGAAAAAGAGACCTTTAATTAACATTTATACCAAATTTCATAACTTTGGAAGGATTTCGAGGTTAGACTTAATCCGATTGTGCTATGACTGGTGTTACTAACTTTATGTGAAACTAATTTGTGATGGTATCTTACTGGTAAATTAAGTTGATATAGGTACATAGATGATCGAGGTACCTAAAACAAGTTCCTATACCTTATAGTACTGACTACAATTTTTTTCACTTCCGAGTACCAAAACAGGGTACTAGTTAACTATATTATTTGGCCGGCAAACAGCATTCCTTCTCCCTGAGTGTACATGAACTTTCGTGGTTGCCTTAACCGGAATGCGCACACCTATCTAGTATCGTTGACACAATTAACTGGCCATTAGTAAACCTTATTGAAATGAGATAAAGTCTATCAATGCTCAATTAAGTGTGTTATACAAGCCAATACCCTATAAAGTACGTAAAAGCTAGATTGCGGTGCAGATGCTAGGTGCTGGCTGGATTTCTTGCAAAGTTAAATGCCCTTGTAAAGAGATCGTAATAATTATTTAATCGTTGAGAGAAGACGACTATAGGGTAATAGGGTAGTATTTTCAATTACAACTGTTCAATAGTAAAGCCTGACCAGGAATATACATATGATCATTGATCACGCGCCATGTTGCGGAATTTCACTGGAACTATTTTTTTTCATACTATACTGAACTGCATCCTATACATGCGCAACAACAGCGCCCTCTTGACAATGATCATATATTACTGGTCAGGCTTTACATTACTACAGAGGCCGGGAAGTAAGGGATTGCCGGCCGAATACACATAGAACACAGTTATTAGGCCGACAACCCCTTTTCACGCTGAGGTATGTATAGTGCTTTTCTCAAACATTGCAATGAAAGAATAATAAAAAAATGATGATGATGATGATTGTTTCATGTCCTAATTCTGTTATTCAGTGCGTGGGGTTTTAAAGGGGAACGAAAATTTGATTATTTTTGCGCTACGCATGCAGAAATCTTTATAGGGCTGTATCTCCTAAACCGTGCGTCTTAGCGCAAAAATAATCAAAATTTCGTGCCTCTAAGACCCCTATTCAATAATCTAAAAACACAAAAAAAGAAAAAAAAAGCGCAGAATGTCATAAGTGTCATAACGAACCAAATTTTTCTGAATGCCATGCTGTGTCACAAATATATAATATATCCCCTCAGCTGCGGGAGATTAATATTGGCCGCTCCCCTCATCTGTGGCAGCCTGTGGGGTCTGCTCCACAGACAGGGTTTGCAGGTCCAGTTGCAGGTGGAAAATTAAGATTTATTCCGTTTTTTACAATGTTACAATCTATATTAGTTTGTATTTTTAACCGACTTCAAGATTTCAAAAGGAGGAGGTTCTCAATTCGGTTGTTTTTTTTAATGTTTGTCTTCATAACTCCGTCATTTCTGGACCGATTTTGAAAATTCTTTTTTTGATTGAAAGCATATACATACAGTTTGGTCCCGTTTTTATCCAAACGCAGGAATCGAGGGAACTCCTCAAATGTTAAAGGCATACATATGGTGATTTTAGTTGTTTCATCAACAAATTAAGCATTTACATTTAAAAAAAGTGACATTTGATGAAGTGGACTGCTGATGATGATCAGAACGGAACTCTTCAATGATGCATAGTTCACGTTTGGCGATTTGTCTTCTTTTGTTGAGCAAGTTAAGTTTTCAAGACACATTTTTGTCAAGCTCGAGTTCTGATGATGGGATCCATAAGGAACCGAGGGAACTCCTCAAATGTGAAAGCCATACATATAGTGATTTTTGTATTTTCATCAACAAATCCAGCATTTACATAAAAAAGTGACATTTGATGAAGTGGAACTGCTGATGATGATCAGAGTGGAACTCTTCAACGACATATATAGCTAGTTCACGTTTAGCGATTTATTCTCTTCGTTATGGACCCAGACCCAAACTTGGACCTGGACTTTTTTTGAACTGCGATCCTCACAGAACCGAACTGCTATCAGAAAAATGGGTTAGGTTAGGTTAGAACTGTGACCCTTACAGAAACGAAATGCTATCAGAACATTGGGTTAGGTTAGGTTAGAACTGTGACGCAGCGGCGGCCTTTGGGCATATACTGCCCAACCTGGGAGGGCCCAAGGCCTCATGTCGCCGCTTATACACGGGTGTGGTGCGCTCGATGGCGCTTTACGGTGCCCCAGTATGGGCGGATTCCCTCAGCAGCCACAACATTGCCCAACTGCGACGACCGCAGAGGGCAATGGCGCTGAGGGTAATCAGAGGATACCGCACAGTGAGCGCGGCGGCCGCGTGCGTGCTGGCCGGTTCTCTGCCCTGGGACCTGGACGCGAGGGTCCTCGCGGCGCTGTACCAGTGGCGCGGGGAGGCGCGAGCCCGAGGTGACCCGAAAGCACCTCAGGAGGTGGCGAAGCGGCACACTGAGCTGCTAGAAGACGCGACGGAGATGTGGGTGCAACGGCTAGAGCGGCCGAAGGCTGGCTCCCACACTATAGAGGCGGTACGACCAGTCCTCCGTGACTGGGTTGAAAGACGCTCCGGTGTCCTTACCTTCAGACTAACGCAGGTACTGTCGGGGCATGGCTGTTTCGGCAGATACCTGCACAAGGTTGCCCAGCGGGAACCGACACCGGAGTGTCACCAATGCGGAGCCGGCGTAGACTCGGCCCAACACACATTGGCTGAGTGCCCAGTTTTTGGCGAGGAACGGGAGGAGTTGGTCGCCCAAGTAGGGCTAGACCTTTCGCTGCCAGCCGTAGTTCAGGCCATGCTAGGCAGCGAAAGTGCGTGGGAGACTGTGCTCACGTTCTGCGAGCACGTCATGAGAGATAAGGAGGCGGCCGAGCGCGAACGGGAAGTCCAGGCCGAGGCTGACCCAATGCGCCGCCGCCGCATAGGCCGCAGACGTGCCGCTCATGAGCGGAACCTGCCGCCCTAATGAGAGCCAGCGGGCGGTGGACACGGGGGCGTCCCCGTTCATGACGCTGGCTCCCGAGATGGTAAGCGCGACCTAGTGTCCTGGAAGCGCTTCCACTGGGTAGGTCAGGGGAATAAAAAAGAGTATGGATCCTAGGCAGGATAGCCGCTGCGGGGTCGCGGACGCATTGCGTGAGCTTCCCCGTAACCCCGCAACCACAGCGGCGAGAGGACACCATGGGGTTTAGTGGGTAGTGGGGCCTCTATACAGCCCTGAGTCCCACATAACCGTCCGGGCCCGGCGGTATGCGTAAAAGCATTCCCCATGTAAAAAAAAAAAAAAAAAAAAAAAAAAAAAAAAAAAAAAAAAAAAAAAAAAAAAGGTTAGAACTGTGACCCTTACAGAAACGAAATGCTACTAGATAATTTTTAAGAAAAAAAAACCGACTTCAATGGGGGATGCCGCTGAAAGTTCACTTATTGTTGATGGTGCACTCTTAGATTCCAGATAATGAAATGAAAAAGACAGCATATTTTGCCTAATTATGTAGAAAAGGAGGTAAAACAACCCACTTTTCTAGTAGCATTTCGTTTTTGTAAGGGTCGCAGTTCTAACCTAACCTACTTTTCTGATAGCATTTCTTTTCTGTAAGGGTCACAGCTCTAACCTAACCTAACCTACTTTTCTGATAGCAGTTCTGTTCTGTGAGAATCGCAGTTCTAAACCCACCCACCAACCTAACCCACTTTTCTAGTAGCATTTCCGGGTCCGAGTCTGGGTCCGGATCCGAGTCCGGGTCCGTGTCCGGCTGTCCGGGTCCAAGTTTGGGTCAGAGTTCGGTCCGGGTCCATTCTGATCATCATCAGCAGTTCCACTTCATCAAATGTCACTTTTTTTAATGTAAATGCTGGATTTGTTGATGAAAATACAAAAATTACTATATGTAGGCCTTTCACATTTGAGGAGTTCCATCGGTTCCTCGTGGGTCTCATCATCAGAACTCGAGCTTGACAAAAATATGTCTTAAAAACTTAAGTTGCTTAACAAACATAAAGAAGAGGACAAATCGCCAAACGTGAACTATGCGTCATTGAAGAGTTCCGTTCTGATCATCATCAGCAGTTCCACTTCATCAAATGTCACTTTTTTAAATGTAAGTGCTTGATTTGTTGATGACAATACTAAAATCACTATATGTATGTCTTTAACATTTGAGGAGTTCCCTCGATTCCTCATGGATCCCATCATCAGAACTGCTTTTTGACAAAAACGGGACCAATCTGTATGTATATACTTACAATCAAAAAAAGAATTTTCAAAATCGGTCCATAAATGACGGAGTTATGGAGTAACAAACATAAAAAAAAAACATACAACCGAATTGAGAACCTCCTTCTTTTGAAATCTTGAAGTCGGTTAAAAAGTAGGTGGTTTTACCTCCTTTTAGTTAGGCAAAAGATGCTGTCTTTTTCATTTCATTGTCTGGAGTGCACCATCAACAGTAAGTAACCTTTCAACGGCATCCCCCATTGAAGTCGGTTTTTTTTAGGGTTCCGTACCTCAAAAGGAAAAAACGGAACCCTTATAGGATCACTCGTGCGTCTGTCTGTCTGTCCGTCTGTCACAGCCTATTTTCTCCGAA
Source organism: Cydia strobilella (assembly GCF_947568885.1). NCBI lineage: Eukaryota > Metazoa > Arthropoda > Insecta > Lepidoptera > Tortricidae > Cydia > Cydia strobilella. The sequence goes on along the minus strand of NC_086041.1, from coordinate 16,714,101 downwards.
AATACTGGACCAATTAAGTTGAAATTTGGTATACATATGTAAGTTTGTGACCCAAAGACGGCTATGTAACGTAAACAAATGAATTTTAAACACGGCGGCCACTTTTGGGGTAAATGACAAAATTAAAAAATAAAGTTTTTCAAACTGTATCGTGTTACATATCAAATGAAAGAGCTCGTTGTGAGAATCCTAAATATATATATTTTTTTTAATTTTAGGATAAATAATTTAGAAGTTATTCAAGAAAATAGGCAAAAAATGACCATTCCCCCCTTTATCTCCGAAATTACGGGGTCAAAAATTTTGAAAAAAATACACAAAATAGATCTTTACCTATAGATTACAGGAAAACCTATTAGAAATGTGCAGTCAAGCGTGAGTACTTAATTACTTAGTTTTTGATCCGACCCCTACGGGTTTTTTAAAGACATTTCACTCACGTTTCACATAAAAAAATACATTGTTTAAATTGTGTAATGTACGGAACCCGTGGAACGCGAGTCCGACTCGCACTTGACCGGTTTTTCTTAAAAATTATTTCTGCTCTTTATTAAATTATCTAACTGCAACTTGAAATTACGATCATAAAACTAGAATTAAATGACTGTACAGCTGGGTTCAATATAAGGATACCAACATTTATCTGGGGGCACGGTAGTGCCCCTGCCAAGACGAGCAAAGCGTAAGCCTCTAAGGTGGTGAAGAGGGGGGATGGAATTTTGTATGGGGAATCAATAACCGCTGAACGGCTGAACCGATCTTTCAGAGTTTGTGAAGTTAGGGCTAGTAGAGTTAGAAGCTTGGCCCTACAAGAGATCTGATAACTTTTTGACAGTGCGAGCCTTATGGTTTCATCTTGGTAACATTTTACATGAAAATGACGAAGTCCAGTGGGAGTTAAAAATAAAATGTAGGTAAAGTTACCAAACGTGTAAATCGTTACCTAAATTTAAAGCTAGCTAGCCTATCCTAGCTTTCTTACACGGGCAACCCAAAAATTACTAGTAAATACTTATATGTATAGGTACTGCAATGCGAGCAAACGCGTGTCGGCACGTGTAATTAAAAGACAGTACTCATATTAACTAAAGCAAAATTAGTTTTCGATGTATTAACTAGTTTCCTGGACATTTTTCGCAAATCGGCCACCATTTGTGCCTATTTTGTGTAGCGCTACTCTAACCACCCCAGCTCCTCCACGTAACCCAGCAAAGTTTCCAAGTTGCTGCTTTGTGTAGGGTGCACGGCTCTCTGATTAGTCTACAAATTATAAAGAATAAAACAAAACTCAAAAACATTCAATCTGTCTACAAACGATTAAAATGGAGATGGACAGGGCATATGTATGTTAAGGGAAAGAACAGAAAAGTGGACAAGATTACTAACAGAATGGTACCCGCGGGACGAGAAAAGAAACGAAGGAGGACAATTTGAACGTTGGGAAGACGACATAAGAAAAATAGCTGGTCCAACTTACGCGTACGGTCCAAGTGAAATATGAGTAATATAAGTAGAAAACAGAAGAGGAAAAATGCTTGAACACCTGATACGACGCGACGAATTTATGAGAAACATCATTGAAGGGAGAGTTGAAGCAAGGAGACGGAAGGGGAGACCAAGGAGAACGTACATAGATCAAGTGAAGGAAAAACTCAACGTCGTGTCGTATCAGGCTGTCAAGGAGAAGGCAGAGGACCGACATACATGGAAATCGCTCCACCGACAAGAGTCTCTCTTAAATATATCGCAGAATATGTATCGTTTTAGCTATGGCATTCATCGAGTATCATTAATCTACGTAACCGTTCATCTATCTCCGATAAATATATGATGATGATGATGAACAACTATTGTATTCAATTATATTATAAGGATAAGTTAATACAAAAAATTCCTCATCTTGTTTTATCCTATCCTAAAGGAGCCGGTTTTCATGAAAGTGACTGCCATTTACGTCCCAAAGGGGAAGCAAGCCATACTATAACAAAAAACCGGCCAAGTGCGAGTCGGACTCGCGTTCCAAGGGTTCCGTACATTTCACAATTTAAACAATGTATCTTTTATGTGAAATGTCTTTAAAAACCCCGTAGGGGTCGGATCAAAAACTAAGTAATTAAGTCCGACTCACGCTTGACTGCACATTTCTAATAGGTTTTCCGGTGATCTATAGGTAAAGATCTATTTTGTGTATTTTCTTCAAAATTTTTGACGCAGTAGATTCGGAGATAAAGGGGGGAATGGTAATTTTTTGCCTATTTTCTTGAATAACTTCTAAACTTTTTACTTTAAAATTATTAAAAAAATATTTGAGATTCTCACAAAGAGCTCTTTCATTTGATATGTAACACGATATAGTTTGACAAACTTTATTTTTTAATTTTCTCATTTACCCCCCAAAAGTGGCCCCCTTGTTCAAAATTAATATGTTTACGTTACATGTCCATCTTTGGGTCACAAACTTACATATGTGTACCAAATTTCAACTTAATTGGTCCAGTAGTTTCGGAGAACAGACGGACAGACAGACAGACGCACGAGTGATCCTATAAGGGTTCCGTTTTTTCCTTTTGAGGTACGGAACCCTAAATATATTCGTGCTTGTAAATATAATTTAAAAAAATAACGGGTAAATAACGGGTTGCACTCCGGGAGTGCCAGCAGAAGTGAAAACTTGAATTATGTTAACGTTGTGCATTTTTGATATATTGGAATAGTTAGGCAATAATTTTGCACGAATTGCTTTAATTATCATTATAAAAGTACTATCATTTATGTGGTAAAATACAATATTCATTTATATTACAGTAAAAATTTAACACTTCAGAACTATTACAATTATTTAACATTAAAAAGTTTATCTCTCAGAAAAATCAACTTCCATCCATAATTTCGATCAGGTCACGTGTCTGTCTTACGAATTTTCAATCTGTCGCGAGTTCTGTCGCGAGTTTTACATTTTTTTTTCCCATCACAAAAAGTGCACAGCGCCGCTAAAGATGTTTTCACTTCAAAAAGAGTAGTCATATTTTTAAATGTGAATCAATAGGAAACTAGGATAAATACAAAATAGTTATTTGTTATACAAGGGTGCAAAGTTGTATTTTACCCGCGAGTGTAGAATTCGCTACGCTCAGTATTCTATAGTTGAACCACGAGCGAGATAATTTCGCTTGCTCGTGTTTCAGCACACGAGAAGTAAAATACATTTGCACCCGTGTGTAACACAAAACTTTTCACCTCACTATAGCGAGGAAAGTGCAACATCCACAGGCGTTAGATCATCTTCATCACTAGAATCACTCATTTTTTTACGATATTATAACAGAAAACTCTGGAAATTGTGTATTATTACGCGAGTCGGTGAGAAAAGTTTTTAAGTAAAAAATTTGTTGACAGTGTTGACATTTCTGACGTATGAAATGTCAACGATGCGTTTTGACTGAGCGTTTTGAAATTGCATCGACTCAACTTGTGCGTTCAGAATTATTTTTAACATCATTATCATCATCGTTTCTTGAATGTTTTTCTTTTTTTTCTTGTATACTTCTTTTTTATTTTTGTTTGTGCTCTTCATGTATTTCTTTTTGGTTTGGTTAATATGTTTGTAATTAGGTATTCTTTGTGTGTATCTTTGTAATGTTTTAATTTGTATCTTTGTGTGTTATCTGTCGTGGCATCACCGAATGGGCCCTACGGAAGACCAGCGCTGCCTTTATAGCTAGCAATATGCTGAGTTGGGTCCATTTCGTGATGCACACTTGATGATCTCTTCTTTTCTTGCTGTTGTTGTCTGTACATGTTCGTACTTGTGTTGTGATCGTCACGAATAAATGTCTTTTATCTTTATCTTTATCTTTAATATCATTATACAAAAACAAACGTTTCTTATGTTATTTTAAGGTTTATGACTTAAAATCATTAAATAAAGCTAAATTTAGTATTAAGTTGACTGTACCTTGTTCCAAGCCTTCAAATTGAGATGGCAACATTCGTTTCTTACTGGCAACACCACAGTTCCGATGACGTCAGGCGCAATACCGGCTTTTATGGCGGGTTTTTTCCATGTTTTTACGAATCCAGCTGGCAGGCTGCGCGCCAATGCTCAGACCATTGGCGATTTGTTTCTGGCAGAGGAAACACCTATAAATTAGCTTCGAAAATTTTCGAAGTATTTTCTAAATAAATTCAGTTCTAATATGAATAGTTCAAATCCTGATAGTGTTCAACATGATCCGGGCGCATCGGCTTTAACTGAGCACGAGCGCATGGCCAGGTTAGAGGATGTAGTGTCCAAATTAGCCCACGAGGTAAGGTCTTTACGTGACAATTTTTCTACTCGCCCGCGGGAATACTCCAGTGATTCAGACGTGCTATCAATTGTCTCGCCTGAGGATCTGGAAATTCCAGAGGCTCCTCCGGCGCCTGTCCCGGGGCCTGCAAAGGATATTAGTTTTAAACTTGAGACTACCCTCAAGTCGTCGGGCGCGATAACCTCAAAGGAGCATGCTGATATTTTGGACAAGTTGCAGCATTTCAATTCAAACGACTGGTCACAGGTACGGTACATAGATGCTCAAAATACGTACGTGTCATCTCCTGGCTTTACTGATTTGGAGAGTAATGACATGATAAAGTCTTTTGATCGTAACCGTGCCCTCGCCGTTACGGAAAAGACTCTAGCCGCTGTGTCTCATGCTCTCATCATACAAAATGAGAAATTGAAAGCTGGCTTTGAAACCTTCGTGTCTTGGATAAGTTCGCAGGGTGATTGCACGGTTGAGGCGGTAGCAGACAAAATCAACGAGGTGTTCTCGGAGGGTGACTATTCTCGCATTCACCTGGACCTCTTGCAGATGGTCTGTGGCCGTCGAGCAGACATTATCCAGCAACGGAGAGATGGAGTATTGAACTTCGTCAAGGATCGCTACATGAAGGAATCTCTTCGAAAGATCCCTCCAACACAGGAGCACCTCTTCGATGATAAGCGGTTTTCTGACTGTATAACGAAGAATGGCGGAATTGACAAGGTATTTTTCTGTCCACGCACTCCTGCGCAAGGAGTTGCTAGCAAACGAGCTCCTGCGCAAGGAGTCTCACAGCCGGAGCAGAGCAAGAAGGCTGCGGACTATTCTAGTTTCCGCGTGTATTCTGGGCCCTCTGCTGCTCCCGCCCGGGCTCCTCAGGACAGAAAGCGAAAAGCCGAGCCATTTCGATCCAATCAGCGAAGCGACAAATATTACAGGAACAGGCAAGGTAAGCGATCTCGCAGGCGCTACGACTGACTATCACACCTTCCAAGCGGGTCAACTGGAGCTATTTATAAATCAATGGAAAGCCATGGGGGCTCCAGACTACATAATCAAAATTTTGTCTGGGTACCAGATACCCTTTGTCAAAAAACCGCCTCTAGTTCACCCCTCCAGATTTTCGTCAAAATTATCCACGAAGGAAAGTCCGGAAATGATCGTTCAAATGAAAGGCATGATAGAACAGGGTGTGCTAGAGCCGGCTTCGTTGACCCCAAGTTTTGTATCGAACATGTTTCTGGTTCCGAAGAAAGGTGGGAGCGTACGCCCAGTCTTCAACCTAAGACAACTAAACAAGTACGTATATGTGGCCAAATTTCACCTCATCAATATGTACAAGGTCCCAGACTTTCTTCAACCAAGAGATTGGCTCGTAAAGCTCGATCTCCACAACGCATACTTTCATATTCCGGTCAAGCCCTCACACCGGAGATTCCTGAGAGTAATGTTTCAGCACCGGCTTTGGCAGGTGACCTCCTTGCCGTTCGGCCTCGCATCTTCTCCGCGGACATTTGCTCTAGTCACAAATTGGATTGCGGAAGTGCTGAGATCTCGCGGTATCAGGGTCATCGTATATTTGGACGACTTTCTTCTTGCATCCCAGAGCCGTTCATTGCTTCAGAATCAAGTAAGACTCACCCTTCAGATCCTCGAGGGTCTAGGCTGGACTGTAAATTACGGAAAGTCCGTGTTAAATCCCCAGAAGTCCATGGAGTTCCTGGGTATTCGTTGGGACCCTTGGAGCAACCTGAAGTGTCTTCCAGAGGCCAAGATTCAAAATGTTGTGCAGAAATGCCGGATGATGGTAAATCGCAGGTGCGCTTCATTAAAGCAGGTCCAATATTTACTGGGTCTAGTGAACTTCGCAAGCTTCGTTGTTCCGCGGGGTCGACTCAACAGCAGGCTGTTGATGACGTTTTGCAACCAGCTGCTGCACATGTCTCCAAGAGCGAAGGTAAAGCTTCCAGTAGCCCTATACACCGAGCTGGATTGGTGGATCAACCACGTAGCTGCCACATCTCCTCTTCATCCTCCAGCGCCCCAATTCTTTTTGACTACGGATGCGTCAGGCCAGGGCTGGGGCGCTCTGCTCAACAACAAGCAGTTAGCTGGCCAATGGTCGCAGTGGGAGGCGCGTCAACATTCAAATCTCCTAGAGATGATGGCAGTGCAGAAGGTAATAACATCACAGAGCCGCTTACTGACGCAATCGTCTCTAATGATTATGTCGGACAATCGAACGGTTGTGTCATATCTGCGCAACGAAGGCGGTACGAGGTCACAGCAGATGATGGAGATGACTTACCGGGTGCTGGATGCATTGGACCGCTATCACATTCACATGACAATCCAGTTCATTCCCGGCAGATACAACACGGAAGCAGACAGACTTTCAAGGTTTCGCGGTCAGTCGGAGTGGCACCTGCTGTCTCCAGCGACGCACCAGATATTCCAGGTTTGGGGTACTCCTCAAATAGACCTTTTCGCATCGAGGAGAGCTCATGTGGTACCGACATATGCGACTCTAGACCAGACGGATCCAGATGCGTCCTTCGTCGATGCGTTCAGTCGGAGATGGGAGTGTCAACTGGCGTGGATATTTCCTCCCCCGTGTCTAATCCCGAGAGTTCTCGGTCACCTGAACGACGCAGAGGGTATGTACCTATTGATCGTGCCGAATTGGGAGAAGGTGTTCTGGCGCAGCGACCTGAAGAGCCGATCCCTGGCCCCTCCAAGAGAAATTCGGGACCTGGAGAACCGGTTAGTAGACACACAGACTCTGAGACCTCCAATCGATGTCAAGCGGATAGCTTTAGAAGTCTGGCTGATACAGGGTGGGCCGCATTGTTAGGTACGTGGAACGATAAGCAAAAGGATTTACTTGCAAGCGGTTGGCGAAAATCCTCGTTAGCTTCTTACAAGCCAGCGTGGCTAAGATGGTGCAGATGGTGTACTGCCCATCATGTCGCCAGAGACAATCCAGAACCACAAGATTTGGCAAGATTTATTACAGACTTGCACCTGGTAGAAAAGTTATCGCATAGTACAATTTGATTACACAAATCGGTTGTCTCAACTTTTTGTCCCGTACGTTCAGGCCCACCGCTTAGCTCGCATATAGTTGTTCGCCAGGCTTTGAAAGCTATAGCTTTGAGTAAACCAATGTCTCGTAAGGAGAGTATATGGGATGTTAGAGATTTATGTACTTATTTAGAGAATAACGAACCTCTACAAACCAGTTTATTTGAGGTGTCTAAGAGATGTGCGATTTTGTTATTGCTTTGTTCAGGGCGACGCGTACATGATCTGACGTTATTGAGTATAAATGATTCCAGTTGTAAGATTGATTCTGACTGTATTATATTTTGGCCCGAGTTCGGTTCCAAGACAGACACTGCATCGCGCAGACAATCTGGTTGGAAATTGTTAACATGTGATTACAATAAAAATATAGATCCCGTTTATTGGAAAAAATTATTAATTTCCTTGTCTCAGAACCGAAGAGGGAATATAAATAATCTATTTATTTCTATATGTGGTCCTGTGAAGCCAGCTTCACGAACCATCATTGGTGGATGGATAAAGGCAGTCCTTAAAGACGCTAATATAAACAGTAGTGCGGGTAGTGTCCGTTCCGCAGTTGCTTCGTCTGGCTGGCTTGATAATCATAATATTAATGATATCTTGGAAAGAGGCAATTGGCAAAGTGCTAATACATTTCACAAGTTTTATAGAAAAACAATTAGCACTCATAATCCACATTCTAATCCTTTAGATAGATGTTTTAATACGATATGATTCACGCATTCTAATCAATGTTAATATAAGGTCATATGTCATATACCAATTATGTGTAAAAGTTGATTTTTATTTTAATGCAATACAGATTTCCTTATAAGTCTATCTATTATTTTATTCACATTGGCGATCTATTGAATATTATCAATCCTCACTCATCCAGCAGTCGATAACAAACTCACTTTGAAGGCTTGGAACAAGGTACAGTCAACTTAATAGACAAATTTTACCTAAAAATAAAATTTATATTAAGTTACTTACCTTGTTCCAAGCCTGATTCCATTGCTGCCTGCTGGCAATTTGTAAAATTTTAGGTTTTTTATACTTACACGATTAATTTCATTCACATAAACATTTTATCATATTTATAATACTTATATTTCAGCAAAAGTAAGTATTGTTTATTAAAGCTTTTATTTCAGCAGTAGGGTTTAGTTTTAAGCTTGTCTTTTCAGCTATGTCAATGAAATACCGTGCTACCTCAGTAAACAAAACAAGTACCTACAGCTGCGCTGAATACTGTGTTTGTTTACATGATAAAACGTCGCCACCTGTCTACCCACAGTGGCTATTTTGCCACCTGTCTATCTACAGTGGCTACCTACCGTCCACCATCATATTGGACGGTAGGTCAAGGTAATCAAATTGAGAGTCCAATGGTCTGAGCATTGGCGCGCAGCCTGCCAGCTGGATTCGTAAAAAACATGGAAAAAACCCGCCATAAAAGCCGGTATTGCGCCTGACGTCATCGGAACTGTGGTGTTGCCAGTAAGAAACGAATGTTGCCATCTCAATTTGAAGGCTTGGAACAAGGTAAGTAACTTAATATAAATTTTATTTTTAGGTAAAATTTGTCTATTTTTTATTAGATTTTCGAACCATTTATTTAATGATCATTAATATCGAACGAACCATTATCATGAGCGTTACACGTTTTGTTATCTGTCAAGCTACTTAAACACGCTCCATCCAAGGTCAAATTACTTTCCCCACTAGTGGATAAAACGCGTTTTCCCCCGCTTTTTTTGAAGGATAGAAGGCAACTTTCCGAGCTAGTGAGGGGAAAATATTATTTTCGTTGTTGGACTTGGATACGTGTGACCTTTACGTTACGTTAGCGTTATCGTGGGCGAAACATAAATGTTGTGATAATAATTGTCATCTCAAAAAAACCCGATTTATACATACACAACTATGAAAAGAGCTGATGTAGTTACATATTCATGAGTCACGACCTTTTTCTCAAGAATATTTCTTTTTGATATTGTGACGATAATAAATGGCATAAAAAAATAAATATATTTAGAAATCGCGCATTGGCACTAGCCGAGGCTGTTAGCAGGGTAGGTATAGCAATGCAACATCCACCATTGAACCAATTATACCTACATCTGTCTATTTATAGCCCGCTATAAAGTTTTATATTAATCTGTGCCCCCGCCAAGTCGAGCAAAAACAAAGAGGCAAGCCGTACCATCCTTTTCTCGAAGCCATTCAGGCCATTAAAAATAATAATAATATAATAATCACTCAGAGAGTCACCCGGAGAGCCACTCAGGCATATCATTTCCGGTTGTTCTCATCTTACCTGTGCCAGTTCTCGAGAATGGTCGTGCCACGCTCTATTGGGATCGATCTATCATCACAGACAGGACTATTGTAGCCAATAAGCCTGACATTGTGATAATAGATCGATCGCAACGCCGGGCCGTGCTCGTCGATATCACCATCCCCCATGATGAAAATCTCGTGAAAGCTGAGAAGGACAAGTCCAGTAAGTACCTAGACTTGGCTCACGAGATAACCGCCATGTGGGATGTTGATTCGACGATCATTGTCCCGATAGTCGTTTCAGCGAACGGTCTCATAGCGAAGAGTCTCGACCAACATCTTGAGAGACTCTCGCTAGGTGGCTGGATCAAGGGTCAGATGCAGAAGGCGGTAATCTTTTACACGGCGCGGATAGTCCGCCGGTTCCTCTCTCTGCGGCCCTGACCACCGGCAGCTTGGACCCTGCCCCGCTGCCGCCGGCACCCTAGGTTAGGTTTTTTATAATGTGTTTATATATTTTTTGTAATGTTTTGTAAGTGTTTTTATATTTTACTTTTATACTCATATTGTAAAAAGCTTAACTTAAGAAGAAAGATAAAGTTATATAATAATGGCATTTAAACATTTACATGCTATTAAAAGCATTTGGAGGTTTCCATTAATTGCGTGAAGCGTTTTTGAGGATTTTTTGGAGTACGGAACCCTACATTATGATTGGTGTGACACGCGGTTTTTTATCCTTTAAATGACAAGATGCTGCATACGAGTTTACCACCTGTTTGGAGCGACTGTATTTAACCGTGATGGCTCGCTTCCGTAGCACCTGTCAGCCGGCCAGTGACACGAAATTTAATCCTGTTTTGGACAACAAAGATGGCAAAAATGGTCCGAGGAATTAATGAAACTATCTATGTGAAATTTCGTCATTGTACCTACAGGGATTTCATAATCATTGCTTATCTTTTTCTTCCATTTAGGATCTATAACATTCAAAGTTGGATAGAAACCTCTCTCGCTTAAAGTTTCCTAGCTTATAGCCCATTTGCAAAATAAATTTCGCATAAACTATTTCAAGGTTTTGTTGTTCATTTCGTTGTATGGAATGATAATCATCTGCAGTTAAATTGGTTCTGGTAACTTGTAAACCCAGTCCTACCGAGATAACCCACAGGTTATCGGTGACACACAAACCGACAGTCTATTTTAATGTGCCTTAGATTACGTAGATATTTGGTATTGATTGACAGCAAGAGTTGCAACTTAATACGATAGTAGGTAGGTAGGTATCGCTGTAAGAATAAGGATTTCGATTTTGCCAAAATGGCACACACTCACTTAGCAGATTACACGGTCTATACCTTTTTCGCAACTTCATTAGTTGACATTACTGTACACATTGCTTTGACATTAAAACAGTGTTTCGTTGGATTGAGGTAAGCATTAATAAGCAATGGAAATGCAATGCCTGATAATAAACCTGAATAGAAATCGTGCTTTAATGCGATGTTGCATTATATTTATCGGCAGTTTATAGATAACTTGAGGGCAGCGGCTATTATCCTCGGTTATGGAAGGTTCACGTTAGTTGCCACTCGGCTGCCTGCGTCAGTCTAGGGGTTCCATTCCAGGTCCACAAAAAAAAATAGTTTTGCTAATTTTGCCATGAATTTTGGATAAGATGAATTATTTCCAGAACTATAAATTTGAGCTACCAAGAACATTAATTTAGCTTTGGACCTGTAACTATTGGGTCTAAAATGGTGCGGCATAGCGTACGAGATATCTCATTAAATAAATGCATTTATTTGGCTCTGAATCTTGATTTGCGATTGTCTCACTTTTTGATGTGTATTATATAATTATCATAATAATATTACTTGATTTTGTGAAAGCGGTTATTGATCAAAAAATAGTAATTACCCAATTAACATCTAAAACCCTGACTTATGTCACGATTCGTGATGAATTGAAGAGAACGCGATAATTAAAAAGTCTTAAACCTCAAAATAGCGCGTCATTGACCCAATGGATTACCCATTGCAACATTTTTACGATTACGTTTTAAATCTTAACAGTGTACCTACAGTCTGATATTCTTTACGTGTCTGACAACAAAATATTAATTAGGTAGACCAGGTATTGTCATACCCATACTATACCCTAAGGTCTTAACCTTATTCATTAGGTAGGCAAATTTTACGTCATATAATTTGATTAAATGTGAAATTAAAAGATATGTAACGCTAAACTTACATTATACTCGTACTTTGAGTCCATAACTTTAAATGTGGTCATTTCCAGCAGAAGCATGAAACTTGGAATGCATGTATGTAATATACCTACCGTATGATAAGGAAATATGCTCCATTGCCTCCATCTAATCTTGTATACTAGTATGACCTCATATTGACCTAGATTACTATAGATAGGCAGTAGACATAGTTTTTTGACAACAAAATGTATTAACTATGTAATTATATTTTTTCTTAGAAAGGCATGATCATTACCTAGTAGATCAGTAGGTACATTGGTGATAACTATATGTTCTACTAGCTATATGTTTACAGTAACATTGTACCAGTGTAAGTGTAGCGATCTCTGACCACAGCGACAACTGAAGAAATTTATACTGACCGATTTGATGGAAAATAAAATGCTATTACGGAATGTAGTTACTTAGCATCGTATTATTAGAGATGAGGTCAGTATCTACGCCAATGTTGAATCGAGTGTTAACAAATGTTTTCCTCCAAAAATAGACCACAATTTAATTAACGATTTCAAGTTAAATCTATTAAAAGCTGTGTTGATAACGAATGCTTAAACATTCACAACACCCCATTGGTTTAAAAGGTTAAAATACAATTTCGTAGTTATGTACCTACCTACTTATATTTTACAGGCTTACTTTACAGGCAAACATGGACAATGTTTGGTTTTGTTATGTCATGCTAGAGACCATCTAAGCTAACTTTGCGTCGAGTTTAAACAAAACACAGTGAGAGAGTCGTGTCTTATAAACGCCATATTTTTTTTCAATTTGACATGAATGATGACATTGATGACATTGCCACACTTTGTTATTGGTAATAATGCTATGCACAGTAACGTAGTCCGACTCTATATAATTTTATCCGCTAAAATGTATTGGCGGGAAAGAACAAACGACAGGGTTGAGTGAAGGAAAGGAGGGGAGGCCTTTGCCCAGCAGTGGGACACTAAACTAGGCTAAATAAAATAGAAAATGTATTAACGAAATGAAAACAAAACAACCTTGTTACACAAGCGCACCTTTTTATTGCATTTATTATTCGTGGTATACACAAATATGTAGATTGGTTTCAATCCCTATAGTAGACCCTGATGACATTGTCTAATGGGTCTCATAATGCCAGACGGTGGAAAGCAACGATGACATCATACACGGGACAAGATAATTGAAACGTCTCGCCGTTTTGATAGGCCTTAATAGTGCGATGTCATAATCTCATAATTGTGTGTAACGTTTAAATTATGGCAATGCACTGTTAACGGTGTTTGTTAGCATTGCTGTTAAATGGGATGCTACTTTATCTCATCATTATCATCTTTCTCGCGTTATCCCGGCATTTTTGCCACGGCTCCTGGGAGCCTGGGGTCCGCTTGGCAACTAATCCCGAGAATTGACGCAGGCACTACTTTTTACGAAAGCGACTGCCATCTGACCTTCCAACCCAGAGGGTAAACTAGACCTTATTGGGATTAAGTCCGGTTTACCTCACAATGTTTTCCTTCACCGAAAAGCCACTGGTAAATATCAAATTATATTTCGTACATAAGTTCCGAAAAACTCATTGGTATACCTACGAGCCGGGGATTGAACACTTTGAACCCGCAACCTCCGGATTGAAAGTCGCACGCTCTTACCGCTAGGCCACCAGCGCTTCGTGGGATGCTAGATGCTACTTTACATCTATTATTTTAAAGAAACTTTCTTCATTATTTATTATTTTACTTTTTTATTGATTATTTTTTGTTATTTTTTTTATTTTGACGACCGGTCTGGCCTAGTGGGTAGTGACCCCGCCTGTGGAGCCGATGGTCCTGGGTTCAAATCCCGGTAAGGGCATTTATTTGTGTGATGAGCGCAGATATTTGTTCCTGAGTCATGGGTGCTTTCTATATATTTAAGTATTTATATATATTATATATATCGTTGTCTGAGTACCCATAACACAAGCCTCCTTGGGCTTACCGTGGGACTTAGTCAATCTGTGTAAGTATGTCCTATAATATTTATTTATTTATTTATTATTATGCACCCCTAGTATTTTTTATTTTATTTTTACTTGTTTAAAAACGGCTGGTTGCATTCCTTTAACCCTCCGGTTATATAAATAGAGATATCATTTCATCCTAAATTAATACATCAATCACCTTGCTACCTTCCGCATTTATTTATCTGGTGTTTATGTTGGCCTTTACCTGACTAAATTGTTATATAGGTATTATTAATCCAGGCAACTAAGAATTAGTGGCAAAAGGCAATACTATCTGTATAATAATATTAAAAATTAGTATAATAATATTATAAATTAGTAGTAACTAACATGGGTACATAAATATAGTCGGACCAAGCTAACTCTGAATGCCATTTGCAATTACAGTGTGACAATTTTATCATTATTATCATTAATATCAAATTTCTATGAAGATATGACGTTTATGATAACTTTCCTTAACAATGTGCAAAGATATAAACTTTTATAAAAAAAAAGATAAACCGACTTCAAAAAGGATGAAATAAAATATTATCCTTTTTAGGGTTCCGTGTTTAAGTATATGCGTTACCAACTGATATGTTTGAAGTCGGTGCCAAGCCAAGTACTAGTCAAAAATAATCAGCTCTATGTCTATAAATCCCATTACAACTGTACAAATATTATAAACGTGAAAGCAATTATGTCTGCCTTTTCGAACAAAAAAAGAATTACTCAAATCGGACCACGGGTCTCGGAATAATCGGTGAACATACATAAAAAAAAAATAGTCACAACCGAATGCAGAACCTCCTCCTTCTATGAAATTGAAATAACCATAAAATCAAAAATAAACTAAAAACCACTTTATTCATAAACATCTGTTAAATATAAGAAACCATTGTAACTATGTTTGTTAGAAAGAAATAAAATTTAACAGAGGTTTGGTGGTATCATATTAGTCTAAATTGATCAGAATCTAATCCGATTTGACCTAACTGAAATGGCCAAATCACAGTTATTTTAACAATCAAGGCGAATTAATTTATTAAAAAAAAAAACTATATCTAGGGATCGTCCATTGTACGTAACACGTTCAGGGGAGGAAGGGGGTCAAGAAAAATGAGACATGTTGTGGCAAGGGGGTGGGGAGTCACAAACTTTGTGACGTCACTAAGTTCATCAGTATAACCGAAAATTTATTATTTATTTTCATTTTTATTTACTGTACAGTTGTGTTATAAAATTACTAATATTTCTCATCAAATTTTTTTTATTTATTAAAATAGTAATACCTACTTAATTCGAATTGCCGATTTCATTGAAAAGGAAATTGCCAAAAATGTGACGTCACACCAGGGGGGAAGGGTTTGCAAAATGTGACTAAGTGTGACAAGGAGGGGGGAGGGGACAAAAAACAAGAAATTCGTGTGACGTAATTAATTGGGTGACCCCCTCCCCTACTGGGAATATTATTAGAATCCCGACTTACCTCATCGTCATAGTCTCCGTCTTCAGACTTGAGCCGTTGCAGGTATCTCGTCTCTGCGCCGATGTCGTCGTCCAGCATCCCCCACTCCTGCAGAGCATCCAACAGCTCCTCATCGTCATCCGACAGATACTTCTGATTACTTTCGTCCGGCGTCAAAGAATTCAGGCGGTCCAGCTTTTCGTACAACTTATCGATCCGTTGATTGCTTGGGGAGGTTTTTACTGGATTCTCGTACAGCTTTCCTATACGGTCAAGAGACGGCTCGGTTGTTTTCAGCGAGAAATTGTCGAGTTTCTCGTAAAGTTTTTGGAGGCGGTCAGAGAGGGTGGGCTGATCGGCGATGATAGTGGCGCGCGCAAGAGCGCACAGTAGCAGCACGAGCGTAGCACGCGGCATAGCGGCGCGGCGAGCGGCGGCGGACTGGCCGAACAGAACAGGCACATGGCCCGCACGTTGCGCGGGACCAGATCCCATGCGAGATTTGGAAAGATATATGGGTAATTCCTATAGAAATAATGGTAATTCCCATAACTTACATGTAAAAGAAAAGAAAAAAAACAGGATGGAGAGACCACAGCGCAGCCACTTAACTTAATATGTACTTAGGTAGGTACCTTTTTAACTAGGTTCTAGGTAGAAATAAGCAGTCTATCAATACTTCTATCCTGAAATTTTATGACACAAACTGACTATAGTTGGCTTACTCGTACAAGTTATAAGTAGGTACATAGGAACTCAATACATGCCTAAATAATATACTTCGGTACCGACTAGTTCCTTATGATCCATATTATCCAGCCGGTCAAATTACTCACCTGACTTTCTTTTATTGGGTTTTTATTCGGTTCTTCCCCACATACCGCTGCGGTGATAATATCATATCTACTTACATCTAGAATTCTATTAATGCATTATATGCAGGAGGTTAACAAACACTTTATCTCATCCGCGTGATCTGCGCATCTCTCTAAGTTTATATTTGTCACAGATTATGTGGCAAGTCCGCGCACGAGGGCACTGAATCTTCTTATCTAAGGCTAACTACTTTTAGGTACTACGACATCGCAAAACAATAAGCAACAAAATATAGATTGATCGATCTCAATTGCCGGCATGAGGCTAAGCCCTATCGACTGCATTAGAAGACATACCTAATTGTAATCGTGATCGGGTTTACCACATGTACTTCTAACCTAACAAAAAAAAACCGGCCAAGTGCGAGTCGGACTCGCACACGAAGGGTTCCGTAGCCGTACCATTACGGAAAAAAACAGCAAAAAAAACACGTTTGTTGTATGGGAGCCCCATTTAAATATTTATATTATTCTGTTTTTAGTATTTGTTGTTATAGCGGCAACAGAAATACATCATCTGTGAAAATTTCAACTGTCTAGCTATCACGGTTCATGAGATACAGCCTGGTGACAGACAGACAGACAGACGGACAGACGGACAGCGGAGTCTTAGTAATAGGGTCCCGTTTTTACCCTTTGGGTACGGAACCCTAAAAAGCAAACGAGTTCACAAAACAGTTTAAAATGCCGTTAAAATCATTTATGGTTTATGGTTAGGTTTACAGTGTGGAAAGAATGAATGGGCCCTGGAGGGAAAGTACCTCAAAACCTTAAGGCCTTTAAGCAAAATGAGCTAACTTAAGTTAGCTTATGAAAATAATCAAAACTGCAATCAAAGATTATTCTTTTTTTATTATATTTTGCTTGTCTAGATATATTCTTGAATACTAAATATTCGATTTTATGGATATTTTGTACGACAGACGAGTGTAAGGCCTAATGTTTCTTGGAGACATGTTATGATTAACATTAACTGTATCGAATAGTAGAATAAAATAGCGTTTTTTTTAAAAAATTTAGTCGGTTCGATTCCCGGATAAAATTTAAAAAAAAACAATGTTTCTTTAAAAAAATATAATTCCTGAAAATAAAATAAATTTCCTTTAAGCAAAATGAGCTAACTTAAGGTTTTAAGGCACTTTCCCTCCAGGGCTCATTCATTCTTTCCACACTGTATAATACAGAGGCATTGTTTTATTTAGATTACGAGATCGTCGAGATCATAATAGTTGTAATTAGTCCAAAAACTGAGAAAATACAGTTCTGCTGATCATCTTCGTCAGCTGTTGCACCACTTTGCAGTGCTTTCCGACAACAAAAGCACGACTTACTCGTAATATACCACCACCCTTTACTCATATACCTAGGCCAATGTTAGTTTATTTTCCACATTTAGAACTGAGCTCAAGTTTGAAACTACCTATCGCTCACATAATTATATCACATACTCGTATTGGCCATCAGCGAATCAAAAATATAATATACTCAGCGCGTCCTTAATACACGGCTTCCTGTTCTAACCAATAAATAATTTACAGTTTTCTTACTGGAAACGTGCAGTTTTAATAGGCACTGAATACGGGTCGACTGGGGACCTAGGAGTACGAATATGTAACTGTAACTAGTTAAAAAAGTTAGGTGACGGGCGATATATGTTTACCACTTGGTCAAATTACCGTTATATTTCAATGAAGATAATTATAAAATACTTACGTTTAGAATTCCCATATATTTGTAATTCATTAACTTAAACCGACTCGGCCAAAATAATACATATGTATAAAGGTACAAACAATTCACGCTGCGAGGTTATATACTCCATCCCGAGAATGCAATATAACAGAGTTTTTGTTTTAAGTAATACTTATTTCTGGAAATTGCTCCACAACGGATACTGTGCGTATACACTGTTGCATTTTTCTTAGAAAATGCAGCGGCTAAGAACTTAATTTTGCAACAGAAGAAATAGTATTTGGCTAAAGGTATTCTATACAGATTACCCACCCACCACCATTGGACACCATTTACTGATGAATAAAAAATAATCAGTGGATTTAGTTTTTATTAACTTTTCACCAGAGATCGCTCTACAGACTCCTTCTGCACCTATCACATATACGTATAACATATATTATTTAAAAAGAACCCCTTCCACTAAACTATACAACAATGTGTACGCCATTTAACATCTTAAAACACATAATTTATATTCTACTTATAAACTCACTTGTGAGAATTTGCATGCTCGTAGTCGCCCTTTAATGAAGCGTCTTTGGATATCCACAAGTTATTTTCTACTTTATCGCCATGCATTTAAGGATTAATTTACAGCCAATTAATTACGAGATAAACTATGAATGACTCGACATTGCAGTCACGTGGTCACCACATGTAAAGGTCGACACCCTTTGCAGGGATTTGTTTTTCAGTTATTATTAATCGTATTGCTTGATGTTAAGGGTGATTTTAGAATAATTGTATAGTATCAGGGTATGGTATCGAGACAGACAGAGCGGCGTTCCAGAAGTAAATTTTAATCACAAGATTCTAAAGTAGGTACGCGATCTTTGTTAATGTATTATGAGAATTGTTCAATTGAATTATTTACAGTGCATTACGTCAGAAATGTTATATTTCTAATTATGCTCTCTGTTAAGAAATACAGAAGTATGTAATAGGTTTTATGAAAATTTACTGTGATCTAATATTGTATTTCCCGGCACTAGCTTGAAGCATTATAGATTGTTGAAATATAAAATGGTAATAAATTAAAGAGAGTACTAATAATCCCTAGTTGTGGGTGCGGGTGGCAGGCGGTGCGGGTAGCTGCAGCCGCGCGGCCAGCTCTGCGGGCACGTCGAGGTAGGTGTGTTCCAGGCCGACCGTGAGGATGAGGGCGCGGAGCCGCTCCACTGCCACCGCGTCGCCTTCCGCCGCCCACACCGTCACGGAGGAGCCCAGCGCGCGCGTCTCCCGTAGCAAGTCCAGGATCACCGGCTGGCTGTTGGATGCGAGGCCGGCGCGGACCTAACGGACGAATTCAGGCAATTATAAATATAAACAGCCACTGCTCAGTGGTGAGATGGTTCCATCACATTAATGGTTTCTTCCCTGCGCGTGCATGGACGCAGTGCTGCAGAAACCTGGGTTACCTGGGTTTTGCTCGTCTACAATTACAGTGCCGACTCAATTTATGAAGTGTGACAGCAATACAATAACGCACGTGAAAGAAGCATGGGTAGTACAGTCAGCTCATATTAACATTACTCACAGGGAACGTTATAGTCTGGTTAACTTTAAGCGCATTGACCATCCTCAGCATGGTCCCGATCTGCTGCCTCGTGTACTCGCCCTCGGTGATGTTGCCGCCGTACCGCGTGGTCCAGCCCACAGAGAGCACGGCGCGCGGGTGCTGCGAGGCCAACTTGATGAACTTCTCGGGGTCCAGCGGCTTGGTCGTGGCGGCTACGGGGCCCGGCAGGATGTCTGCGTTCAGCCATAGGGGGAAAGTTACCTGGGGACAAACATACGTTGAGTTTATCTAGATTTACCGGCTAATTCATTTTTCTAGCCTATCACACTGATACCACGATTTGCAGAAGCACGCAGAGCGACATTAATAGACCTGCACTTGAACGACTCCGCCTATTTTAGAGCTTTTTAGCGCTTTTCCGGTGCCATTTAATCCCAAAAATTTGCGACTAAAAGCGCATCTGACCTTTCAATCCAGAGGGGAGTCAGCTTTTTAACCTGTCTCTCCGCCCGCCGCGGTAGATCGAGGTATCAGTGTGCCATTAGCTTTTAAATATGTACTATGAAATAGCTGCTGCAAGTAAATGTTACTCAATGGCCATAAAATGGATCGTAAAATAGGCAAGGGTGCTTAAACATTTCTAAACACAGTCTTACTCCTTGACAATACAGTCGTGTCGTGAGGCCGTTGGACTCTATAGGTATACTAGCTGTTGCCCGCGACTTCGTACGCGTGGATTTGTAACATTATGCAGCAAAAGATATCAGTAGGGACGGTTAATCATTTGTTAATAATTATACAACGCATGAAATTTGTCTTTCACAAAGTACGAAGTTTCAAGTCCCTAACTGAAAAAAATTGTTCTCGATATAATCCTTCTCAACACTTAGATTTTCAAGTCCACTATTAAAATAAAATGTTCGCTCCCGATGCAAACTTTATTAATACAAACTTTTCAAACACGGTGCAATCAGTTTTCGTCTATTATAATATAATGCCCTTTTACCAAGTTTCATGTTCCTAGCTTAAACGAAAACTTGTACTACATATAAACTACATCCTCTTTTTAACCCCCTTAGGGGTTGAATTATTAAGAACGTTGAAATAACTTTTTTTTTGTAATATTATACAATGCCTTTCTAAGAAGTTTCAAAGCATTTGTAATGGATTCAAACTTTCAACCTCTTTTTAACCCTTTTAGGGGATGAATATTTAAAAACGCTTAAATTACTTTTCTTGTATTCTAAAAATATGCCTTTATACAAATACTGAACTCCTGTACGCAAAAAAAGGTTTGATCTCCATACAAACTTTCAACCTCTTTTTTACCACCTTGGGGGATGAATTTTCAAAAATGCTGAAATATGTTTTCTTCCCTTTTAATTAAATATCTTTCTACATAGTTTCAAGTACCTAGCTTAAAATAAAATTAGGACCCCTACAAATTTTCAACCCCTTTTTAACCACTTTACGGGATGAATTTATAAAAACGCTGAAATTACTTTTCTTGTATTCTAATAATATGCCTTTAAACAAAGATTCAAGTCCCGCACTCAAAGAAATGTTTGATCTCCATACAAACTTTCAACCCCCTTTTCACCACCTTGGAGTATGAATTTTCAAAAACGCTAAAATCACTTTTCTACTCTTTTTAATGATATACCTTTTAACGAAGTTTTTAATTTATAGCTTAAAATAAAATTTGAACCCTATACAAACTTTCAACCCCTTTCAGGGGTGAATTTTTAAAATTGCTAAAATTACTTTTCTTTTATGCTAATAATATACCTTTATACAAATATTCAAGTCCCGTACTCAATAAAATGTTTGATCTCCATACAAACTTTCAACCCCCTTTTCACCACTTTGGGGGATGAATTTATAATAACGCTGAAATAAGTTTTTTTTTTTTTATATAATACCTTTGTGAAAAGTTTCAAGTTCCTTGCTTATAATAAAATTTGAACCCCAACTCCCCAAGACAAACTTTCATCGACATTTCCAAAAGCGTCGAAACATTTTTTTGTAAGCGGCTATTACCTATTCCTTTCTAAGAAGTTTCTAAGCATTAATAATAATTTGTAATGGTTTCAAATTTTCAACCCCTTTTTAGCCCTTTTAGGGGATGAATTTTTAAAAACGCTGAAATTACTTTTCCTGTATTCTAATAATATGCCTACATACAAAGTTTTAAGTCCCGCATTTGATAAAAATTTTGATCTCCATACAAACTTCAACCCCTTTTTCACTACCTTAGGGAAAGAATTTTCAAAAACGCTGAAAGTAGTTTTCTTGTTTTTTAATAATATATCTTTTACCCAAGGTTCGAATTCATAGCTTAAAATAAAACTTGAACCCCATACAAACTTTGAACCCCCATTTCACCCCTATGGGGGATGAATTTTGAAAAACCCCTTCTTAGTGGATACTAACGTTATAAACTCTACCCACTGTGAAAAAATCAGCTCTCTAGGTCCAACGGTTTGGGCTGGGAGTTGATTTAAGTGAGTCAGGACTTTTACGTTTATATATATAGATGAATACACGCTCAGTCAAATGCACAAATTAAAATGTATAATCAAAAACCTCAAACAAGTCTGTACTTATATGTACTTATCATATAATGCAGGAACGTTGCGCAAATTGGTTGTATGTAACATGTAATTCATGTAAGTACTTACATCACTAGCGTAGGTACAGTGAGGTTCAAAATTGTATGGAGAAATTATGAATGGAATTCATTACGGATATAGTGCATAATTGTTTTCCTTCGTATTTTCTCGGAAACTTTCGTATTTATCATGCTACTTTAATCAACCTCATTACTTTTTGTACCGAGACTGACTAAAATAGCAAGAAAAAACGTACGTTTCCGTGAAAGTACGAAGGAATAGTTATTTACGATACAAGTGCGGAAAAGAGGAAATTCGAAACGAGTGGCGATAAATTAAAACACGACCGCAGGGAGTGTTTTAAATCGACACGAGTTGCGAATTTCCTATTCGCACGTGTATCGTACAACGTTTTACAGTACATATGGCCCTTTAAACTTTCGACATATGCACGAAAAGTGCTATTAGTGCGAGAAAGTAGCACCATATGTACTGTAAAATAATTATCCACTACATCTGTACATATCTTCCCTGTTATTTTCGCAATTTTTTGCATACAATTTTTGCGCTTGCAAGCATGAAGCATGAAGCATGTAGGACGTCGCTTTTGATTTCTGGATGATTTTCTAATGCGAATTTTTTTTTTTTTATACCGTACCTCAAAAGGAAAAAACGGAACCCTTATAGGATCACTCGTGCGTCTGTCTGTCTGTCTGTCTGTCTTTCTGTCTGTCTGTCTTTCTGTCTGTCTGTCTGTCCGTCTGTCACAGCCTATTTTCTCTGAAACTACTGGACCAATTAAGTTGAAATTTGGTACACATATGTAAGTTTGTAACCCAAAGACGGACATGTAACGTAAACAAATGAATTTTAAACATGGGGGCCACTTTTGGGGGGTAAATGAGAAAATTAAAAAATAGAGTTTTTCAAACTATCATCTTCCTCGCGTTGTCCCGGCATTTTGCCACGGCTCATGGGAGCCTGGGGTCCGCTTGACAACTAATCCCAAGAATTGGCGTAGGCACTAGTTTTTACGAAAGCGACTGCCATCTGACCTTCCAACCCAGAGGGGAAACTAGGCCTTGTTGGGATTAGTTCGGTTTCGGTGGTTGGGGTTAGTTTTTCAAACTATACTGTGTTATATATCAAAAAATGAAAGAGCTCATTGTGAGAATCTCAAATATATTTTTTTAATAATTTTAGGATAAACAATTTAGGAGTTATTCAAGAAAATAGGCAAAAAATGACCATTCCCCCCTTTATCTCCGAAACTACTGGGTCAATTTTTTTTAAAAAATACACAAAATAGATCTTTACCTACAGATCACCGGAAAACCTATAAGAAATTGCAGTCAAGCGTGAGTCGGACTTAATTACTTAGTTTTTGATCCGAGCCCTACGGGTTTTTTAATGATATTTTACTCAAGTTTCACATAAAAAACACATTGTTTAAATTGTGTAATGTACGGCACCCTTGGAACGCGAGTCACTCGCACTTGGCCGGTTTTTATGTGAAATGTCTTTAAAAAACCCGTATAGGGGTCGGATAAAAAACTAAGTAATTAAGTCCGACTCACGCTTGACTACACATTTCTAATAAGTTTTCCGGTGATCTGTAGGTAAAGATCTATTTTGTGTATTTTTTTCAAAATTTTTGACCCAGTAGTTTCGGAGATAAAGGGGGAATGGTCATTTTTTGCCTATTTTCTTGAATAACTCCTAAACTATTTATAGTAAAATTGTAAAAAAAATATGTTTGAGATTCTCACAATGAGCTCTTTCATTTGATATGTAACACGATATAGTTTGACAAACTTTACCCCCCAAAAGTGGCCCCCGTATTTAAAATTAATTTGTTTACGTTACATGTACATCTTTGGGTCACAAACTTACATATGTGTACCAAATTTCAACTTAATCAGTCCAGTAGTTTCGGAGAAAATAGGCTGTGACAGACGGCAGACAGACAGACAGACGCACGAGTGATCCTATAAGGGTTCCGTTTTTTCCTTTTGAGGTACGGAACCCTAAAAAAAGCAGAAAAAACAATCTTAACTTAAATAGTAATTTCATAGCTTTCGAATTTCGATATTTTAAGGTAACGTTTTTAAAATAAATAAAAATCTACAAAATTCGATCAAAATTGACACTTGGCGCGCATGATCTTTCCCGTTCTTTCTTGCGAAATGTGACAGTGACAGCGGCAAACCGATGGAACGGCCTTAAGTATGTTACAACCTTTTTCTTTTGGGCGGTCCCAATACGCGGAAGCTGCTCACGCGCACATGGGGGTATTCCAGTGCGTCGCCTTCCATGGTAGTTATGAACTGGTAATAATAATGAATGTCCCACTGTAAGCTATTATTGGGCGAGGGCATGGGCTATCCCTATAAGCGTGATAGGACTGATAGGAAATACAAGATATATTTTACCTGCGGTTTCATTTTACCGAATGTATCATTTCACAGAATAGGTACTTATACAATGTTTCTGACAATGGCACGCGCCGTAGCACATGCTCATACTCAATGGCACACAATGGACGACCGCTCGCACAAAAGGAACAATGGCTTTTGTGTAACACATTACTATAATAATTTGAGAAGATGCAGACTATAGCTTCTTATATTTTTAAAAACCTATCTGTACATATAAGTACTTAGTTATAAATGTAAATCTAACCCAACTCGATCATAATTGTACGATAAGCGTTTTAAACTGAAAATCATGCTTTTATCTAAGCAATTTTTACCTCAGGCCTTTGAGTCTATAATATGCTCTTTTTAACAATCTTACACCTGCTCGGGACTCAACACCAGCATTTGGAGCTTTTGTTGTTCTGTTATTGTACAAATACTTAACTATTATCGGCCGTTTCAAGTAGATGTCTGGTCTAAATACCTATCTCACGGATGGAACGTGCATCGTCCTGTCTTATTCCGATGCGCGAACAGGCACCCATTAATTATAAATCTCCAGCGTCCATGATGTCATGGAAGCTGACGGCTGCCGGATAATTCAGTTTGTTGTCATGTGTCTGCAATATTTGTTTCAGCGCCTTTGCCAAATAGGGTTACCGAACGGCAAAAAATGGGTACAACGACATTTTGTCTTGTGTTCAACACTGTAAAATTAGAATGCTGGCAATTCAGTACTTTACAGTTTCTTGATTAACAATTCTAATGCTGATTGTGTAAAGTTTGCTTGATGCTAAAAGATATGATTTGAGTTTGACTTAAGAGAGGCTAACGCAAAATAGTGTTGCATACTAGCGGTCAAAACAAAATATTTGACCCGCAGTTCCTAAAAAAAAATCCCTTAGGGGGTAGTGCTGAAACATTAACTTTTTTGTATGGAAAAAACTTTTTTTTTCAAAAACCTATCGTGTGTGGTATCATACGAAAGGGCTTTTTGAGACGATTCTGAAAATATACCACATCATTACATTTCAGTATTTTTTTTTTATTAAAACGAAAAGAATTTTCAAAACATACCAAGTTTGGACTCCTCCAGATACGATGTGGTAGATTTTTTTTTGTACAATATACCACTCATATCCAACCCCAAGAAAGAAATGTTGAAAATAATGTCATTAACAATTTTTTTTTTTTTATTTTTAAATTTTACAAAGTGACACAGTTCTACTTCAATACCTATTTAACGAGACTTATGGAACTGTACTGCCGATACGGTACATATTAATGATAAAATGATACGTAATATCCATATATCCAATATTTTTGAAAAATATTTTTAAAAAAACTAAATGAAATTATTTTCAAAATTGCTGTCTTGGGGTTAGAAATTAGAAATTGCTATCTTTTTTTTAGGAACTGCGGGTCAAAAATTTTGTTTTGACCTCTAGTATGCGTGTGCCAAACAGCTAACCTGTACATCGATTGGCGGTTATTTTTTGAAATTGGGGTCGAGCGGCTTCCACAGTTTTTATATTTACCTATTTTTACTAGTTTTAGTCAAGGGCACATTCCATAAAACATTCACAAGGAAACTAGACTATAAGAGCATACCGTAACCAAAAACCTTGAAATTCTTGGATCCTAGATCGTGGTAAACATGTAAGCAATTCTTTGCTTGAATGAGTCATCGCTCAAGCAATATGTTTAAAAGATAATCTTGGCAACCCTAAGAAGTCCATTAAATCGACGAACCGACCGCACAAGGCGATAGAAGCCATCAAGGATTCACACGCCCTGTCATAATACCATCTGTGTGAACTAATATTATGATGCCATTACCTACTTTGTCACATAAGCATAGAGTTCGTTTTTGACTTCAAATTTATCATCACAGCATGTCCCGTCTGCACCATAATTGAAGGACGAGTGATATAATTTTGTAATTATTATTCGAATGCACTAATACTGAAAAGCATTAAGTGCAATAACTTGTTTACAATTAAATACCATAAACAGCCGCCCTAAGATAGAAAATTTAAAAAGCAGATTACTTTAAAATTATTTGAATAAAATTTGACTTACGTACATCGACTTAAGTTTCTAGTTGCGTCTTTCAGCAGATGTGTCGCACCCAAACAGGGTAAAAAACGTATGTAATACGTAATTTTCAAGTACTTATGTGGCCTGTAATTTTACATACCATCGTCCTTGCCTTGCTTGATTACCTAACCTCCATCCGGTCCGCCTTCCTTGTCCAGAAAATTCAGAATTACTCCCAAAGTATCTTCTAGGCAGGATTTTTGTAAAAAAAACTATGATATATAACATGAGCAACGTACCGAATCGTTTTGGTTTTGCGCGCTCATCTCAGGGCTTTTAGCGGCAGAGAAATCTCTTCGCGAGCAGGGCGAGCAAGGCGCGTCGGTCGTACGTGCTTGGGAGTCCTGGCGGTCCAGAGGAAACATTCACTTACGGTATGACGTCCACAGGCTCCACGCCCGCCGACTTCCAATACATCAATTATGGCACTAACGACTAGTGCATTTTAACTATTAAAAAACTTAGTAGTGCTCAACAAAGCATGTGTGTTGATAACGGCGGCGGTGTGCCATAAAGGTGAATTTTAGTGGGGCCAAAATTTTCGTACTAATTGGTAACTAGTTTGATAATACCTAGTACGTTGGCCCTTGGTAAAATACAAAACATATAAGTATGATACATTAGGTATGTTAAAAATAAGACAAGCTATTTTACCCCACTAGTTAAAGACGTATTTCGAGATGTAAATCATTTAGATTTTTTGATAAAATCTTTATCTATGCAACACCAGCATAAAATGTAGGTATGTGCAATTTATGTATGAAATTCTGATAAAGCAACTCACCTCAGGCTTACTAAACCGTGCTATTAAGTCCTGTGCTTTTTCAAACGCCTCGATGCTCTTAAAGTCCAACTTGGCGCCCTTCTGCTTGTCCTTGGCGATGCCCTTATTGTGTTGCGCCACTATGGACAAGAAGTCGCCGAGAGACAGGTCGGAGGTCGTGGCCGGGGGGTGCGCCATCACGGGAATGGGCGGGCCTTCCTTGCCGATCAGCTGGCCCAGGACTATGTCTGCTTCAAGCATCTGCACATCGCCTAGGAAACATTTACAAAATTGACACAACAATCTATTCAATGACTGTCAGTGTCACCATCAAGTAGAACAATATTCTTTGTGACGGTGTTGTGCGGTTTATCCAAGTTTGAAGCAGTTATTATGGGGAGCAAGCGAGCAGTTTTTAAAAGCGTCCGGGCAAAACCCATACAGTATTACACTGAAATGTCCGGGACTTTTTCTACTTTTTGTCTGGCGTTGGCAATTTATATGATTATTGGCATCAGTATAATCAGTATGATACATGAGATTAATTTAGTGTAAATAAGGTGATATTGTAGTTTTATAAAATTATTGACTGTTAAGTTTGTCACGGTATTTCATCTTGATATTGGATGGCAATAAGTTTATACTTTTGTGGCCTATTCGTAAAATTAAAACCATTATTTCACTACCTATAGATTAGTGCGAGCGGTACATAATCTCCCTTGGTTTGTATCGCAAGGCGTTGTGATTGCGCGATTGGGGAGCCTATATCTGTCGCGCTAATTGTAACAAATGCTTCTGGGAACGCGCGCCGGCCACTGGAAATGCTATTTCTGAGATGCAGGCGCAAACCACAGGATGATACTTATTCATTTAGTGGAGGTACAAAACAAACCGGCTGCAAAAAATCTCCGGCGAAAACATTCATTATTGAATATGTTTCAATAAAACACTTAGTTGTTATTGAAACATACCTATTCATATTACAAACAAATCAAGATACAAATATTTTAAAGCGCGTCAGTGCCGAAATTATTATGAATTTATACAAGCTAGCTACCTATTCATTGTAGCAATGCAATATTATTCAAATCTGGTTTGAGTGAGAGTTATTTACCGGATGTGCTGTCTTGTTTGTACTCTAGTCTGAATCTGTGTTGTTTATACCGGTTAGAGCTTGTGTTGATTTTAACCGGTTCCAGATTTGCAAGGATACAGATGTGGAACCGACTGCCTCTTCGAAAAAAAAGTTTTAGTAAATAGAATACAGTTTCTCCTTATTAGGGCCGTACTTACCCAAGGGTAAAAACGAGACCCTATTACTAAGAGTCCAATGTTTGTCTGTCCGTCCGTCTGTCTGTCTGTGTCTGTCACCAGGCTGTATCTCATGAACCGTGATAGCTAGACAGTTGAAATGTTCACAAATGATGTATTTCTGTTGCCGCTATATTATAACAACAAATACTAAAAACAAAATAAATTAAATAAATATTTAAGTGGGGCTCCCATGCAACAAACGTGATTTTTTGCCGTTTTTTGCGTAATGGTACGGAACCCTTCGTGCGCGAGTCCAGCGATTTATCGTCGAATTTATTTTCGTTACATTTGGATACAATTTGGCTGGTTTGAAGAGCTCATTATGGGCGGAATAAATACGAAATGGGACAAAAAAACTGTCTGTATTTTTCCGTTGAGTTAATGTAAATTCCATACGTTTTCGTTGGTTTTCGTAACTCAGTGGAAGATTTTGTGGGACATACGGGTTCATTGCGCTTATATTGAATAGGGAACTTTATCTATCCACAAAGATAATATGCTTTAACAAACCAAAAAATAAAATAGATGTTAATTTAATGCTAATCGCCGAATCTCTCTTTCTGGCCTACACAGTGTTGTGTTAACTACAAGGCGAGTGAAGCGTAGCGTGTCGCCTCGCGCTAAACTATTGCTGCCTGCAATTAGTTTATGATTATGAAAGCTTTAACACGGTCTGTTTTAACCAAAATACCAGCAATCAACTCTATTTCTAGTAATATTAATATTCTTAGTACCTACTTACCTATTGTTACAAATAGCAATCGTATACATTTATAGTAAAGTACCATTTGAAATTAATTAATAAGTACACAATGTCATTATCTATCGTAATTATTAGATATTATGCTTGATGCAAATTTAAATGAATTGGGTAGATATAAGTACTAGATATGGGTTTAGTTAAATTCATAGTTAAATGATATGATTGATATGTTAAAATATCTCTCTCTCTCTCTCTAACTATTTTAGTATTAAGAAAACGTGATGGTGACTAGGTAAATATACTTTTCTCAAAAATGGACGGCAAAGTCGACGTTGCCGGTTAAAAATTAAGTCGCGAAGTGCGTAGTTTATGGTCAGTCAAAAAATTAAAAAGTTAAAAACATTGCAGTCTCGATTTCGGGACTGCAATGTTGCATACAAATTCCATTATTTGTCGAGTTCCAAACTTTTTAAAAGTTTAAGTGGCCATATCAAATGAAGGCATAGGTCCATTAAACAGCCAAGCAGATGATCAGTACTTATTATTATTAGGTTGGTACTGCGACTATTTAGCTGTCTCAAATAGGTTGGCGTATTTTCGGCAGAAAAATACACTTCGTTTTTCAATTAAAATACATAAAAAGGCGGCAAAGCAAATCTTATCAATTCAATTGTTTTTACTTTTTTCTGTGAAAATATATACGTAAGAACGTTGCTTCTGTAAAATATTTCTATTATATTTGTATTTATTGCGCCATTTTTGAGAAAAGCACTATATATGACTCGGCAGGGAGGCTACTTGCTGGCTTCGGATTCAATTAAACGGACTCCCAAGGTCGTCCGTTTAAAACGAATCCTCAGCCAGCAAGTAGCCACTTCCGAGCCTCGACAATAATGTACTATTTCTCAAAAATGGACGGCAAAGTCGACGTTGCCGGTTAAAAAGTAGTTCGCGAAGTGCGTAGTTTATGGTCAGTCAAAAAATTAAAAAGTTAAAACCATTGCAGTCTCGATTTCGGGACTGCAATGTTGCATACAAATTCCATTATTTGTCGAGTTCCAAACTTTTTAAAAGTTGAAGTGGCCATATCAAATGAAGGCATAGGTCCATTAAACAGCCAAACAGATGATCGGTACTTATTATTATAATGTTGGTACCGCGACTATTTAGGTGTCTCAAATAGGTTGGCGTATTTTCAGCAGAAAAATACACTTCCATTTTTAATTTAAAAAATAAAACGGCGGCAAAGCAAATCCTTTTAGTTTTTTCTGTGAAAATATATACATAAGAACGTTGCTTCTGTAAAATATTTTTATTATATTTGCATTTATTGCGCCATTTTTGAGAAAAGCACTATATATGACTCGGCTGGAAGGCTACTTGCTGGCTTCGGATTCAATTAAACGGACTCCCAAGGTCGTCCGCTTAAAACGAATCCTCAGCCAGCAAGTAGCTACTTTCGAGCCTCGACAATAATGTACTATTTCTCAAAAATGGACGGCAAAGTCGACGTTGCCGGTTAAAAAGTAGGTCGCGAAGTGCGTAGTTTATGGTCAGACAAGAAATTAAAAAGTTAAAAACATTGCAGTCTCGATTTCGGGACTACAATGTTGCATACAAATTCCATTATTTGTCGAGTTCCAAACTTTTTAAAAGTTGAATATCAAATGAAGGCATAGGTCCATGAAACAGCCAAACAGATGATCAGTACTTATAGTTTGTCAAATGACTGTCTCATTTCAAACATAGACATAGAGAATCATGCTATCTTTGTCTTACACTAGTACTAGCACCCAAAAGAAAAGGATGAGTATGGTTTTTTTATTCTTATTTACTGACAAGATTTGCTTGACCAACTATATTATTATAATGTTGGTACCGCGACTATTTAGATGTCTCAAATAGGTTGGCGTATTTTCAGCACAAAACAAAACACTTCATTTTTAATTAAAAAAATAAAAAGGCGGCAAAGCAAATCTTTTCACTTTTTTCTGTGAAAATATATACATAAGAACGTTGCTTCTGTAAAATATTCTATTATATTTGTATTTATTGCGCCATTTTTGAGAAAAGCACTATATATGACTCGGCTGGAATGCTACTTGCTGGCTTGGGATTCAATTAAACGGACTCCCAAGGTCGTCCGTTTAAAACGAATCCTCAGCCAGCAAGTAGCTACTTCCGAGCCTCGACAATAATGTACTATATAAAGAGAATACCTACTTGTCAAAAAAACTTACTCGCTAACGCGGCTTGCAAGTACGTTTTATTATTAACAGCATGTGCCCAGGTAACGGTTGTTAGATTTTTCAAAACTTCTTCATCGCCAAGAACGACAGATCCTGCAACAAAAACACTTCATTAAAAAAACTACCATTTTTAGTAAGTATTTTAAGCACTGGCAACATTCGTAATGTCAATGTCAAACTAAGATTTCAATCAGCTGAGCTGAGTGAGAAACCGAGCACAATACAATAATTTTCTGCCCCTACTTATTTTGTGAAAGTATTGGATACGTTTACGTATAAAGAAAAACGATACGATATTGTTCAAGTTATTGTAATTTGACTTACCTCTTTCATCTGCCGTCATCTTATAAAGGTAATTGCTAAGCTACTACTTCTCTAAACTATTTTACAGTATTTTATTTACACAATGACAATTCACATTACGTATTATGATGATAAATGTCATGTAGTCACTTACTAGTGATGTGACATGCAGCAATTGAATATCGATGTAATTTCATTGACTTCACGATTTTGATATGTCTTTTTATTAAAAAAAATCGGCCAAGTGCGAGTCGGACTCGCGCACCGAGGTTTCCGTACATTACACAATTTAAACAATGTATATTTGTGTGAAACGTGAGTGAAAGGTAAATTGCGGTTTACGATTTCTGACGTATTAAAAAAAAAACTACTTACTAGATCTCGTTCAAACCAATTATCGGTGGAAGTTTGCATGTTTCGGTGTTGTTTGTACATCATAATTTTATTTTATTTTATTTTATTTATTTGGGGCATCAACAGCAATACAAAAATTAATAATTAATAATTTTTAATAATTAATAATTTATAATTTTTTTTTAGTTTTATCATTCTCTTATTTTAGAAGTTACAGGGGGGGGGGGCACACATTTTACCACTTTGGAAGTGTCTCTCGCGCAAACTATTCAGTTCAGAAAAAAATGATATTAGAAACCTCAATATCATTTTTGAAGACCTATCCCCACATGTATGGGTTTGATGAAAAAATTTTTTTTGAATTTCAGTAAGTATGGGGAACCCCCAAAATTTATTGGTTTTTTTTCTATTTTTGGGTGAAAATCTTAATGGGGTTCACAGAATACATCTACTTACCAAGTTTCAATAGTATATTTCCTATAGTTTCGGAAAAAAGTGGCTGTGACATACGGACGGACAGACAGACAGAACAGACAGACAGACAGACAGACAGACATGACGAATCCATAAGGGTTCCGTTTTTTGCCATTTGGCTACGGAACCCTAAAAACACTGTACACTGTATTTTTTTTAAAGCGTTTTTTCCAAAACCGAAACCTGCTGTAACAGTATAAAACGACGTAAAAACATTCTGTAAAATGTTAGAAAAATATTTACTATGCATATACTCGTAATAAAATATTTAAATAAATCATAGTTCGTGCTTATAAAAACAGTAGAACCTCGATAACTCGAACCTCGATATAGTGAAATCCTCGTTAACACTAAGGTCAACACGAAATTTAATGCCATTTGCTTCCCTTCAAAGCCTAAAAGTTATATAGGTATATAACTCGAAATATTTAACCTAACGAAGTAGGTAATCAACGATTCCCTTCACGATTATCCAGTACAATTTTTACCTCTTTAATAATGAGTCGGTAATGTCGGTATTCTGTCTAGAAGTCTTCTAGAAATCGATTTTCGATCTTGTCATCTCGGGTATGGGTATAAATCTTTCTTTATTTGATTAGGTATACCTACAATGAGTATTTTATATTGTATAAATGTTCACGCTTTCGGTCCATTTTTACGATTTTCAACTATTTTCTGTGGCAACCCTATTGCACATCAATAGTTACTTTTTTTCTAAAATATCCTTGCCCTGTTTATATTAGTAAATAAATTTTATCATTGTACAATAATATCTTCAATTAGAAAAGTAAGAAACAAATTTATTTATTTTATGAAACTTACATTATAACGTCACAATAAAAAAAACAGTAAATAGAAAGTCCATGCATAGATCGTGATCGGCAACGCAGGCTTCGTCAAGTGGACACAAAAGCAAATCAGCAACAGGCTTCGTCATCTACTTACAAATGATGTAATCCGCAACAGGCTTTGTCAATCTTAACCACTAAATTAAACTAGGCTATGGGGCCACCCCGGACCGTAGCCGGCCCAAACGTCCCCATGACACTGGCAGCGTTGCCCCGTTGAATTGCCAAGGAAATCTGCTGGACCAGGTACGATCCGGAGCGAGGATCGCAACCCCTATCTCTCAGTCGCCGACCCAATTCCCACACAAACTCCTTAGCCTCCGCACCCCAAGGTCCTGCAGTCTCCACCGCAACTGGTATAAAATCATACATTGGTTCCAAGGCAGAGTACTTCGTATGCTTCTGTTTAGCCGCATACTCCGCAGCTGAACCAGCAGCACCGATGGTGTGACTCAGATGGGACGGGGCAAAGGTGCTAACATACGTTGCGTCCCATAAGAGGCACCGACCCTTCTGCCAAGGAACCAATGTAAGACCATCTGGCCTTTTGCCATCAGCCCGGCACAATGCCGGAGGCTCAGCCTCAGGGAACATTGGCTGAGACCAAAGCCCTGCGAACTACCTCATTTATCGCATGGCGACGCGAAAAACGCCCAGCGCACCTCTGACAACTAAGGAAAAGTAAGTAGTTGTGAAAATTTATAATTTCGAAGAATGGTCAACTTTGACTCCCAAAAAATAACAGAATAATACTTAGTGCCAGTTGCAGTTGCAGTTGACTTGACAGACCGATCAACGTCACCCGGCGCGCCGCGGCAGTTTACTATGAAACTTTCCATACAATAAAATTTAGCGAACTCTTTAACGATGACAAAAGTATTTTTTTCTCCTTGGGCCCTTGGGTTTTTAGGGTTCCGTACCTCAAAAGGAAAAAACGGAACCCTTATAGGATCACTCGTGCGTCTGTCTGTCCGTCTGTCACAGCCTATTTTCTCCGAAACTACTGGACCAATTAAGTTCAAATTTGGTATACATATGTAAGTTTGTGACCCAAAGATGGACATGTAACGTAAACAAATAAAATTTAAACATGGGGACCGCTTTTACGAGAAAATTAAAAAATTAAGTTTTTCAAAATATATCGTGTTACATATCAAATGAAAGAGGTCATTGTGAGAAACTCAAATATATTTTTTTTATAATTTTTGGGATAAACACTTTAGAAGTTATTCAAGAAAATATAGAAAAAATGACCATTCCCCCCTTTATCTCCAAAACTACTGGGTCTAAAATTTTGGAAAAAAATACACAAAATAGTTATTTACCTATAGATCACAGGAAAACCTATTAGAAATGTGTAGTCAAGCGTGAGTCGGACTTAATTACTTAGTTTTTGATTCGACCCCTACGGGTTTTTTAGACATTTTACATAAAAAATACATAGTTTAAATTGTGTAATGTACGGAACCCTTGGAACGCGAGTCCGACTCGCACTTGTTTGGGGATCAAAATTGACAATTTTTCAAAATACTCAATTTTCACAACTACTTTTCTAATTGAAGATATGTGACGTTTTCAATCAAAAAGGTACCACATTGTCGCTTACTACAAGGACCAGAATTGCTTGTATCTTTATACGATAAACCTGTCAGAGCGTCCTTATGTCTAGCGACATTGTGGTACCTTTTGCTTGAAAACGAAACATATTATTCTACGATGATGATTTATTTACCAGTATAAACAGGGCAAGCACTTTATATTTTAGAAAAAAGTAGCTCTTGATGTGCAATAGGGTTACCACAGAAAACGTGAACATTTTGGATGGCCACCAATTTGGTTGTAGTTGCTTTAGCTTACTTTTGTCATACAATATAAAATACTAATTTTACACCTAATCAAATAAAGAAATATTTATTTGGTTACCTATTCTAAAGTTTAAAGTTTAAAATAGGTAACCAATTTGACCTGTTTTTTTCCGTCGAATGGACACTGCTCTGAAATTAAAATATTAATAAAATTAATGGTGGTGGCTTATTATCTTTCCTAACACCATATGGTTAGTTCTCAATTTTTTTTTTTATTTAACTAAAAATGACATGGGTGCACCCCATTGGTCGCAAACAGATGGAATGGCCCTTTAGTGTAAAAACATCTCTCCTACCGAGACATTGAGATTTTTACTAATTTCCTTAACACTTTTTTAATAATTATTCATAATCGTGAAATGCCAATAGGTACCTAGCGATTTAGAATTCTAGATCAAGGCATTATAACACCTTCGAAGTTGTGCTTTCAATATTCAAAACCAATTTGCTAATCTACTCCATGGATACAATTCGTATACTAGTACAAATCATAACGAATATATATACGAGTATAAGGTTCAAAATTCAAGGATATGTATTTTTGAGTAATTTCAGTTTGAATCTTGTTTTGATATAAGTAGGTACCTACTGCTAATTCGACCAATCCTTTTGAAGTCACTTCGTTAATGGTTTTAGATCGGGCAGGATGGTGTAAGGTTACAAACATCGATTTAGGTTGACTTAAATTTTTTATAGTTGTTTGCGTATTGTGCGGTTCCATGTAGGTTAAGCCAATATAAAATCTGGTTATAATTATAAGTCACTAAATTTCTTTCTGATACTACTTAGATAATTCTACTAAATTTATAATAAGCAAACTGGCTAGAGCACCGTAACGTGCCACTTCAGTCCGAAACTTTATGAGTAACGAATAATCACGATCTACATGTGCTCTGAGGTCATCCGGAAATGCCGGATTTAAGCTTCTCCACCCATATTTAGATTATTTTGGACTAATATTTTTAAAGGCGAATGAATTATGGGTCAATCACCAACGAGAGTTTTTGACTGATTTCCATGTGGGTTTTGAAGTACCTACTGATTTTATGAAAAAACGGCACAACACCAATTTCCAACGTAAAATCAGTCCAATTATTAGGGCATTTCGTTTGCAAAACACATTGTTGCGAGAGGGAAACCAAAAATTTAAATCATACCAAAATCATATTTTTGAAATGATAACGTATGCGGAGTGAAATCTGGACAAAGTTTTGAACATGTAAAAAGTAAACAAAAAATTTAATTAAAATACATGATCAAACGAACTTCAAAGTGAAGTTCGATCAGTATTATATGAGTAAGCTTCATTCGAAGATATAAAAACCAGGTAGTCCTTTAACCTACTAGGCAACTCATCGCATGTTTAAAGTGGGTAGCAAAAACTTTAACTCAAACAGGTCTATCCCTACTTTTCCCCCTAGTCTTCATGGGGCGCGCGGCTTGCCGCCATTGCTCATTATTTTTAGAGACTTTACTTTCTAAAGCAAAACTTTCTTTCCGGGTATAGGGGAGGGAGGGTAGTTATATCTTCGAATGAAGCTTACTCATATAATACTGATCGAACTTCACTTTGAAGTTCGTTTGATCATGTATTATATTTCTCAAGCTTCATTCTTCAGATATAAAAACCAGGTAGATGTTAAGAGTTGAAAGTTTTGCTGCATTCTTTCCCATTATCAATATTATCATAGCATATTTATTTCTGAAAACATATTTGCATGAATAATTATCTACCATGTACATATGTGTATGTTATACACAAGTTTACTGTTCCAATTGAGTTATAAGGCATTGTTAAGAAGCACGGGAAAGTTTAGCAATGCAGGTTCAAAAAGGTATACATATATTAGGTATAGGCAGGTTGTATATATATATATATATATATATATATATATACTTTTACGTATTAGGATATTTAAACAAAATCTAATTTGTTCTTCATAAAACCTAGTTGACTAAGATTCCATACAATTAGTGGTCAACTTTGCATTAAGTTTAATTCGATTTGAAAAAATTTAATACGAGTAAACTCATAAGACATATGTCCTTTTGTGAAATGTATTAAAATTCACTGGCAGTGCTTGTCCGCGATACGGAATTTTTGAACGCTCAGAACAGTACACTATTGATGACAAGATTCAGGCTAAGACGTAATTTAGGCTAACGATACAACCCAGCGTTACCTCCAGACAGGGTGGGATACGCTGTGGCTGTGATGTCTTTCCCCGCGTCTTGACGCTTATGACGCGTAGGCCGTGTGATGTCTGTCTCACGCCGACTCATCCTGTTTACGATGATCTCTGAGCAGACGACGACAATGAGAAAATTCAGTTATTAGGCGCGTGCACGCGCAAATCGGCTTACAGCAGCTCCTGATCAACGAATAGTGACCCGACGTGCAATGGACAAAGACTCACGCGGCCTAGCGCGTTTTCGAGAGCTTCAACTTAACAAAAAACATGTATTTGCTCGAAACATGTCTAACGTCGTTTATATTTTGATTTTTATCAAATTAAAAAATCCACCACGTTCCTGAAATCTAAAAAA
The DNA here is from genome assembly GCF_947568885.1 of Cydia strobilella. NCBI lineage: Eukaryota > Metazoa > Arthropoda > Insecta > Lepidoptera > Tortricidae > Cydia > Cydia strobilella. The sequence continues at coordinate 16,676,059 of NC_086041.1, read as the reverse complement.
TATATGAACGTGCATAAATTATGCTTTCTGTTCAGTTATTAAGCATAAAGCATGTCATATGTGTGGCATCACCAAAGGTATTCTAAACAAAAATAATTTATAAGACTAGCAGTCTACTCAGCTTTCGAAGTCATCTTTCAAATAAGATTGTAATTTACTCAAACTCAAATGTTTATTATTGCGCTCATATTACATATAATGAATGGTCCAAGGTCCATTAATGGTAACAGAATATTTATTTATCATTTAATTATATGTACGTACCTAATGTACATATATTCGAGCTATTAAAATGCATAATAATATCCAGTTAAACCTGAGTAGGTAAAATCAGCGTTTAACAAACATCATTAGGAATTAATTTAGTATATATTTATAAATAGCTGCATGTGACGAGTACCTTTAAATAGAATATATAAATGATATGAACCTTTTTTATTTTATTTAAATTACTATTATTGACCGCAAGGCGCGATTGACCATATTTTCACAAATAATGGTGTAGCGGCTTCTATTCTCGCAACGCGAACGGGACAAGCACAGCAATCAACCACGCAATCAATGAAATGAAATGAATATCAATCCACAGAAATGCATCAAATCTAAAAACTTATGCCCTCCATTCAAGTATTCGCTCTGCAAGGAACGAAAGACTGTGCGACGTAATGTTGTATATTTTTAAAATGTAAACATTAAAGCCGGAATAATAATAAAAATTGCCTTTGCTGTATTGCTACTATGGTTGTATTGTTGAGTTCAGAAAACAAATATTATATTAAGTGGATTCATCTTAATATTTTAATCCATGACTTATGTCATGAATGTGCTATATTAATGACATAGCGGTATTGCAAGTGGTGGGTCCCCACCAACTACAGTTACTAAACTTATAATATCAAGGCACATATATTTTAAACTTGGCAAAAACGTATTGCATGGTAACATCGTATTGATGATGGCTGAAAGAGTATCGCGACCGACACATGAGAGTTGAACCATAGGTGCATTAGTCATTTATTGATTTTTTACGGTTTCTATTAGCTTCTTAATTATGTATTTATATTTTTATGTGCATAATCTGAGGGTGATCAATACAATGCAATACAATCATTTATTAATAAAATTAAAATCCTTTAAAAGATAATCGGAAGGTAATCGTTTTGTAGTTTTGATACAGGTTAATAGGTATTTACCTAGTTACCCATTATTTACGACCATAAAAATAAATATTAAATATCTGTGAGAAATGCGAACAAATATATTCGTGTGTGTATTTAGCCAAATTGTACCGAAACCGCTTTATCATTAACTCAGTTAGATGGTACTCTAATGGTCACTTTGTCAGGCTTCGGCATGAACTTGTATTTATGAAGAAATAAGCGTAAAACGTGTTTGCGTTTGTTTCTTAGCTTTAGTTGTAAGTTTAGTTTTTTGCATGCCAGATGCTGGTGAAATATGTGTTACTTATGTATAATATTGTCTGACCACCTTTTGTACCATATTTCATGCAAAATAAAGTTATTTTCTTTCTTTCTTTCTTTCATATTCAGTACTCACAAATTGTTTCATTGGGTTTATTATATAGATAATGATGAATAAACCCAATTTCCTGTAATTCAATTCAGTTAGGTGTCTTTGTTACAATTGGATGATTCAAATTATTTAATTATTCAATATCACTTAAAAAAGTAAAATCATATTTTTAAACAGACACAAGGTACTTAGATACTGACATCGCCTATGCCTTTAAGCGATCACGGTATTATAAATATATTTATATTTTTATATATCCCATAACAATATTAGCGTACGTATCCCAATAATTTGTATGGTTATATGCATATATAAACATTCAAAAATCGTCACCAAAATATATGCATTGTGCAGGGTATTACCACTTAGTTTATTCCATTTCATTTGTGGTAAAAGAGATTTTATCCAGCTTAAGTTTAGGAATTTCGATCAGATTCACATCACGTGACGTGATGTAGGTACACCTATTTAGCAATTCCCAATTTTAGAGACAAGTTATACTTGTGGGTAATATAAAAACAATATAGGTACTATTGTATTGTTTCAATTATAAATTTACCAGGTAGTCTCGTGTTTATTCAAATTCAACCTCTGGGCGGATAAAAGTACCGTACTATGGGTTAGGTGTGAGTAAAATTTATTGTCACATATAATTGGATATTAAAAATCCAAATATATTTTATATGTAAGGATTTATTTTAAAAGGCAATGTAGTCTTGTGCCGAACGTTTCGGCAGATAGACCGACGTGTCTCTGACACGCACAAATCAAAAATGAACCGCGGAGCGCTGGTGAAAAAATTTAAAAGAAATATTTTTAATTCGAGGGTAGACTTCGAATGTTTTTCAAAATAAAACCCGTAAGGTTAGATTACATAGATAGGCCTATACATGAATAAAGTATATTTGAACTTGAACTTAAGAAAAACTTGAACTTGGTGTTTTAAAATGTGCGTGGTTTTGATCGAGAACCGCTATAGATTTATTAAATTGTGTTATGCATTGCTATCGTGTTGACTCACGGCCAACCCCAAGCAAGTTCTATCTTCGTGACGACTCTAGGCCGCCCCCCAGGTTTATAGTTACCAGTCGTGGACTCACGGCCCGCGCGGTACTAAGTAAGTGCAAGGTATTTGATCACAAAGTGTAAGTTTTTTACAAAAATAGTTAAAATAGTTACACTTAAGTAAGTATCTGATTTTTCTTCAGGATCTGAAGAATCTATTATCACTCGGCAATTTTGCTTGAGTTTCTTCTGTTGGGCCATCTAAAACCAAATAAAAAGAAAGCCTCCCTCGTCTCTTTAACACAACACAATATGATTATTTAGGGCCCTTTGTTTCGTTGCGCGCTGTCCGATCTAAATTAAACCTTTGGTTGGTTCACGACCAAACCCCGGGCGCAATCGGTGTTCGAAGTACGAACAGACTTTCCATCGTGTTGGTTCACGACCAACCCCCAAGATAATTTTTTCCTTCGTGTTGGTTCACGACCAACCCCCAAGATAATTTTTTCCTTCGTGTTGGTTCACGACCAACCCCCAGGATGGTTTATTCCTTCGTGTTGATTCTCGACCAACCCCCAGGATGATTTATTCCTTCGTGTTAGTTCTCGACTAACCTCCAGGATGATGAACAATTTTAATAACAAATATATTGCACAACGAATACGAAACGAATAATCCCACAGCTTACGTGTCGTATTCTCGTATAAATCGTATAATGACTGCACTAACTTTGAAACAAAATTATGATTTTACGTGCGTTCGTTGCCTCGCAAGAATAAAGAATGAGCAATGGCGGCAAGCCGCGCGCCCCATGAAGACTAGGGGGAAAAGTAGGGATAGACCTGTTTGAGTTAAAGTTTTTGCTACCCACTTTAAACATGCGATGAGTTGCCTAGTAGGTTAAAGGACTACCTGGTTTTTATATCTGAAGAATGAAGCTTGAGAAATATAATTATATCTAACTGCCAATCTCAAGTATATATATCTGTCAATTAATCCGGTAAGTTTCATGGGCATTGGATTCTTTCTCTTCAAATTGTGGTCAATCTAGAAGAACACCATCTCGAAACTGTACTATTTCCCTATGGCCGAAAGCGATGATAAGTAGTGTAACATTTAGTGGAAGCGGGTTAGAGGTGAAGGTATGTTTATAATATTTTTATATCCCTTTTCTTTTAAAAAAAACTACCACTAGAAAGTCTAGTTAAGATAAACATTCCAGCATTAGCCAGTTTCCTGGGAGAAATCGATTGAAGAAAATGACGGCCCGCTGAGTCACAAAATCTTACAGAGAGGTCATGAGATTATTTAAATGTGGCAGTAAAACTATTTGAAAATATCTTGAAGATATCCTGGGCATCGGCAAACGTTCAAGAAAAGAAGGTCACCGTCTCCGAAAAAAAAAACTGAAAATTTGGGTACGTCATACCAACAATAATGTACAAATCAGCTGTTTTATCACTTAAAATGGAAATTTATGGCAAGGTAACTATTATTTTGAGAACATCAATGGTTCAACGAACGAGAATGTAAAATATGTCGACCTTACGAAGTTTCCTAAAAAAGTTTTCCTAAGGAAGATAAAATTTTTACTTAAAAAAATGGCAACATCTGTGTTTTCGACACCGATGGCTTTAAAATACCACAACTTCCGTTAAAATTCTCGCATTTGAGTAAACTTTATCTTGCATTTAACGTTGTTAAATACATTATTAAAATACATGAAAATTTATGAAAAATAACCATGTTGTTTTTATTTTATACGACATTGAATTTAGTCCAGATTTCACTCCGCATACGTTACTAAATTTAAAACAGGTTTTTCATTGGGTACTTATTTGCCCGAACACCCTAATATTGTGACCGGAACATTTATCAATAGGTAGGTATATGCTATTTTTGTACGAATATCAAATAGCAAACATGCGTATCTGTACATCCGTCTACTTGTCGGTTTTTGCGTCTAGATTGGCCGATCGAACGCTCCCCGAATACGTCGCCCGCGCGCATGTAATAGGATTGGGGTCAATCCACAGCAAGAGTAACGCAAGTCACCGGTTTATGACGTGAGCAATATTCTTGATGCAAATGAAAGTGTTAAATTATATCTATAAGTGTTACTAAAACTGTTTTGTTTTATTTTAATGTTATTTGTTTTAATTTGTTTAGATTATATGTAGTTTTAATGTTTTTTTTTTATATCTATAGGTAAGTGTGTAATTACATTGTTGTATATATTTTATTTACTAGTATTAAAATATAGTGTTGCTTAATTAAAATATTATTTTTAAAGTCGTGGCTCCCATGATGACCCATTTTCTGTATTATTTTAATCATAACAGACAAACTGACTCCAACTAAATATTAGGTAGGTAAGTACTTACATATAATTAACTCCGGTATTATTACCTACAGCATTTCCACCATAATTTTCCCAATGTGAATTAGGGTTTATGATTCTGTTGTAGTTCTAACTAATAACAACCTAAGGACTCCAAGCCGTTTGGTTTCTTTCTATGTCGACTTTTAAAATTAACTCTTATTGTCTAAGTTTCGGGTTTATACACCCACGCTACTAGTGTAAATTAGTGACTGTCAAAGTGGCCAAATATTTATTGTTAGTCACTTTTGTTACTATATAAATAAGGATGTGTTACGATAGCCACTTTGGCCGACTTGGCCGTCACCGCCGTCACTATTTATTTGATCCTGACTGTACAAATGATTTTAATACCTATCTAAACTATTAACTCCGCTCCAGCAGGGCCCTAAGTCTTACGCGATTTTCCATCAACAGTCAAATCATTTGACGCCATAAGGTCATATCATCATAAAATTTTGTTTAAGTAATAATAGAATTACGTTAATTGGCTAGTTACTATTTCCGGTAAAACAATCCCTATTTAATAATAAAAAATAACGAATACAACTAACCTGACGCTGCCAGAAGGACCAAAATTTGTAAGAACATGTTCACTTTTGTTTTAATTTTGATGTGTATCACTTAAGATTTCATATTCTGGGTGTCACCGTGTCGCTCGTTGGTCTTGCAATAGACGCTGGACCCAGAGGCACCTGTTTATTGCTAAATTGACCAATTGCCGTTTGACAACTTGATTGCGATGGATGTGCTCCGAGATTGACCAAGGACTGGGGGAAACGCGTCATCTTATCTGCGGTATCTCTTGACACTATATCTTCCCGTGTTTTACTAATACCTGTTATCTTTATCTGTTACAAAATACCTATTTTTGTTGATTTATCAGAAGCGACGATTATACCCGATAAATTTATCATTGAGTTTTTTTTATAAATTTATCGTCCTATGAATTAAACTTGACATTGAATTTATGTATAGCAAATACCTAATATCAGTTAGTGACCTTGCATTGATAGATAAATGTAATATATGATATATCATTTTTCTGCAGACAAACATACATTTAACTTATATTTTAACGTTAGTGAAACACGTACCGAGATGTAGATGACGATAAAATAGGTGCATGCCACGGCTTTGTACCTATGTAACCCTTAACTATGCTGCACACACTCGAGGTCAGTGTTGTTAGGGACTACAATTTTATGTATGCTGTCATAGATCCAAGTCAACTTATGCTTTGGGTCTTTGGAAGTAGGCAATACTTTTAATAAAAACTATTTGTTCACGTGCGTCTCTCTCACTCTTGTATACGAGTGAGAGAGACCGACTTGTTCAAGATACGTGCAGACAAGAACATCCCACCAAAATGTTGCCAAGACGAAACCATAAGGCTCGCAGTGTCAAAAAGTTATCAGATCTCTTGAAGAGCCAAGCTTTTAACTCTACACCTTAGTCAAAATATGTGGGCCGTTTCGCTACCGTCACATGGACGTAAGGTAAAAAATTGACTCACTATTCATTATTTTTTATTAAGTATACAATACTTCTTGTAGTAACAGTGCTCTTGCTCTTCGCTTTGCTCGTCTTGGCGGGGGTACTACCTTGCCCCCAGATGTGGCTGATCTGGAATGGTTATTCTAGATTTTTCTTGTGTTTACGGTCATTCTCAAAAAAATTGTCTGCGGTTTAATTGCCGCGACCCATATATTTTCATACAAAATGTATTAAAAGAGTCGTGGCAATTAGACGACCGCAGACCAGTGCCGGATTAGCCACGAAGCAAGAGTAGCAAATGCTACGGGCCCCGCGCATTTGGGGGCCCCGCGCACCAACGTTTTCTGACCATAAACGCACCGCACTACACGCAAGTTGACAATACTGCTAAACAAAACGGGGAATTCCCTAATATTTCCCTAACATTAAAATGTGTTAAAATTAATTGAGGTACATGATGAGCCAACAACGTCTTGATCACCTCACTTTAATGAATATTGAACATGATTTACTTCGAGAAATCGATAAAGACCGTATCGTTAATTATGGGTACAACTACTTAGCCGCTTTTTTTGGTACTATATTTTTATTTAAAAATTACACACGTGTTTAATTAGTGCTTTAATAAGGTACACATCTCGTCCTAGGAGCTATACGTAAAGCATATGGTTTGGACAAAATTTACCCAATCCTCCCGAGTAACAATAACGATTTTGGACAAATACTAACAAAAAAAAATACGGTTTACGAACAAGACGATATTAGAAAAAAAAAGTCGTACTATGTAAACAGCAATTACACATGATTCGTAAAGCGAAACATCTGGGCATAGTGTAACAATTTAATTTAGTTAAAAAAAAAGTAATGGATCTGTATTCTGTGCATGGTATTAGCCTTTTATAGAATATGGCATGTTTGTTACGACAACTCCGACTTTGATATCCAATATAACTATCATGGAGTGTTTCTATCGACCTGCTCTTGTCGTGGTTCAACGCCATGAATATCGGTTAGGCTTTGGTTTTTGGTAGATTATTTTAGCTGTCTCCCTCGTTCCGCTTGGGTCAGAAATTGACGGGAATCCAGAATGTTGCGTAAAATGTCGTTTTTATGTAAAAATAAAAATTCACCACATTTATTCTGTGGATGCTCAATCGAGCAATCATGAAGAGGACACTTAGATAACATGTTGTGGCAGCATATTAACCTTTTGTTTTTCTATAAATTGTACCAAGGAGTCGGTGAAATAGTCTCAAATTCAGCTGGATAGGCTTGGCCAAATTATATTTGCTATCAGACAATATTGAAAGCATCATAAAGTCCCTAAAATAAAAAAAATGTAAAACATTCTTATATCAGATATGGCGTAAAAATACGCTCAGATCATAACCCTAAGAACATAGTAATATAAAATAATACACATGTAAACAGTTTCTTCTGTACCCATAATTAACGATACGGTCTTATCAACAGCATTATTTATAAATTTGCCCAAATTAGATCAAGAAAAGTTTGTTTGTAACAGTTTTGTTTTATTTAATACCATAAACTCGATAAGTACCTAACCTAAATAAAACAGTCTAGGGCCCCCTTGATAAAATTTGGTACAGGCCCCGCGCTGGCTTAATCCGGCACTGCCGCAGACATATTCTCAGAGAATGGCCCTTTAAGAGCATTCCAAAACGATAACAGTATCTAAACTCTTCTAGCGTTTTTTTTTTTTTTGATTCCTAAGAATATGGCTGTAATTGCCGAAAAACCTATCGATATCGATATAATTGTTAATCAAATTGCATAGGTACTTACCTAACTACCTCCCATTTATCCGAAATTAACTCCATTTTCTTTAGTTCAGATGTATATATTTGCTTATTTATTTAATATTTATTGCACAATAAGGGAAAGTATACACGGCGAAATTATGCATTTGAACCAACAGAGAGATTTAGTAAGTGGTCTTTAAGTTAGAGTAATCCTAATCCTAATTTAAATCAGGAGTCGTATTCGAACTTTTTAAAGTTAAACTTGATTTGGTATTTTATAGTCTGGCAAACAAAATTTGTCAGTTAAAAACTATACTCAAACCTTTCTTCTGGGTGCTAGGAGGTGCTGAGAGCGTAAGAAAAAGACAGTATGATTCTGTCTATGTTTGAAATGAGACAGCTCCCTGATCAAACTATATAAATCAGTGCATCCCGTGCCCATCAAATTAGTATCAAATAGAACGTAAGATTTCATAATACAAAAGTGTTATTTGTTAATTTATTTATTATTGTGTTTAATTTCAATGTATATTGCATACAATATTCATAATTTTACTTGCGAATCAATCAAACAAAATATGTCAATGCCATCTCTATAGCAGAGTTATAGTCATACGGTAACGTATTTCTGTATTCTGGAGTAGAAAGAGCTTAAAAACTTTACCTCTGGCTTGTTTTTTTTTGGCGTAAACTACCTAGAGTAAAATAGTCTAGAGATGCCCTGAACAGTGGTTTTGGCTGAATATCGAATACCGAATATTCGGCCCCTCTCGGCCGAAGCGCTGAATATTCGGCGACCGAATATGCGAACATTTTGAGTCACAATTATTATGAAAACAGTTCGCCAAAAAAGCACAACGTTTGCTAAGATACTTTTTTTTGTTGAACATAATAAATGAATGTAGTTAGTCTATCAAATCAGACCCGTAATAAAAATTACTTTTTGTATGAAAGTTAGAGCTAGTTTAGTTAGAGCTTTATTTTTAATGTATGTTCATTGTTTTAATGGTTTATTTCATTTTTCGATAACCGGAAGTTCGCAAATTGCGGGCAATTTCTTTGTCAATCTAATTAAGCCTTAATCGGAGTAAAAGAGAAAGATTCCCGCAATTTGCGAATATTACAAAAGCTCAATAATTTTGTTTGACGCCAAATGTCACATTTTCCTAATATCAACATTAGTATATGTATACATATTAATAGTGACATCTATTGTTGGAATTAAATTTATTTAATCATAATATAATCAAAATAGCTTACATTTTTCATAGACGGTAAACTACTAGTACTTACTACTACTTTTTATCGAGCGCAGCAGACTTTTCTTGGTCTTACTCTACCTACCTAGTTTTTGGTTATTTTTATTATATTAGGCAATATTAGGTATAGTAGGCAACATTCGGCCGAATACCGAATATTCGGCTAAGTGTCCGAATACCGAATAGTTGCCGAATATTCGTGGCATCTCTATAAAATACGACTTCCACCGTTTTTGTAAAGAAGTACCTACCTATAATCTATATACACTCAGATATAATATCTAAACATCAATTATATTTTATTGAAGTAGGTACCACAGAATAACTAATAGTACTAGGTACATTGAATTTTCTAAAAGGACAACAATAAGTTTTAACTTCTAAACCAATTATATTTAATACTAGTAACTAAAAATCTAATATAATATTAGCTATCACTCGCGCTTTCTCCCATTTCACCCTTCTTTAGGATATGATTTCTGGGATGCAAAATTTTCTATAAAATATTTACAATGTTCAGTTTTTACGTGTGACTAATTTCATCTAGGTATTTAAATCGAACAAACAGTTTTTTCCACAATAATCCAAAACATAAAAATTCACATTTATATTATTATATTTTTAAAGCGGACGATCTTTATTTTATCATGTGCAATAATTTGTATAAAATACATGCATATATACCTACTTAATTAACAAGGATTTCATACTAAGGATTAATGTTGTACATGTAATAGAAAAATATAGTTTTTGTATAAAAATAATATTTACCTAGGTACATTTATCAAAAAATACCCTGAATTAGGTTTAGGCACTAAAACGAAACGTAACTGTAAATCAGTGGTTCCCAACCTTTTCAGTACTGTCACCCCTTTGACTAACTAGGGAACTCGATTTTACCCCTCCTCCATAATAATTAATATTCTTTCTTATAGACAGGTCTTTGTTATCTTTGATTTTGAACCCCGTAAAATACCAGTTTTACCCCCGCGGGGGTAATTACCCCCAGGTTAGGAACCGTTGCTGTTATATCTACAGTAATATATATACATATTATTTTGTATCACAATACTTTTTACACTGCCACAAAATTCACTACTTATTACATGCCACAAAATTAGATTTTTTAATTAGATGACAAAACGCACATCCTTAAAGATATATGGTCATGTTGGCAATGTAACGATACCTATCTTTAATTACAATATTTTACTAATATAAATACAATTTTTCGGAGTATATCTAAATACAAAAACAACCAACTGTAAACTATAGAAATAAACTAAAAGTGGGGGCTTAAGTTGATCAACTTTTCCTTGTCACTACGAGTAAGGTGCACCGTGCACGTAACGTAAACGTAACGCTTACGTCTACAGTGTTACTTTTTAAAATAAATAGATAAATAAATACCGGGTACGACTCCTGGAACGAATACATTTTTCGGGAAATTCTTATATTTATAGTGTTCCTTTTTCGAGACACAGATAGGTATTTATTATTATTGATGTGGAGGTACGCACATTTCCTAAGCCACCAACGTGGACTCTCGGCTGGTTCGAACGAGTTTAATATCATAATAACAATATCTTATAAGGATCACAATAATTAATATTATCCATCTATTCTGCCAATCATGATAATAATTATTCGACCGCAATAAGAATGGGATTCGAAACTAAGGTTCTTCATTATTATATAATAATAATTAGTTATACAATGGACATATTGTCAGATGGATACATGTTTTTAACCGACTTCAAGATTTCAAAAGGAGGAGGTTCTCAATTCGGTTGTATGTTTTTTTTTTTATGTTTGTTACTCCATAACTCCGTCATTTCTGGACCGATTTTGAAAAATCTTTTTTTGATTGTAAGTATGTACATACAGATTGGTCCCGTTTTTGTCAAAACGCAGTTCTGATGATGGGATCCATGAGGAATCGAGGGAACTCCTCAATTGTTAAAGGCATACATAGTGATTTTAGTATTTTCATCAACAAATCAAGCATTTACATTTAAAAAAGTGACATTTGATGAAGTGGAACTGCTGATGATGATCAGAACGGAACTCTTCAATGACGCATAGTTCACGTTTGGCGATTTATTCTCTTCGTTATGGACCCAGACCCAAACTTGGACCTGGACTTTTTTCGAACTGCGATCCTCACAGAACCGAACTGCTATCAGAAAAGTGGATTAGGTTGGGTTAGAACTGTGACCCTTACAGAAATGAAATGCTATCAGAACATTAGGTTAGGTTTTAGGTTAGAACTGTGAGTACTGTGACCCTTACAGAAACGAAATGCTGCTAGAAAAGTGGGTGGTTTTACCTCCTTTTAGTTAGGCAAAAGATGCTGTATTTTTCATTTCATTGTGGAGTGCACCATCAACAATAAGTCACCTTTCAACGGCATCCCCTATTGAAGTCGGTTTTTTGTTCTTAAAAATTATTTTTTAATATACTAAGTTTTAATTTAATTTTTATGTTATATATATTTATAGGTATTATGATTTATGAGACTTATGAGTGATTGACTGATTGATTAGCTATCTATTAGGTATGTTTTCTTGAAGTTCAGTACCTATAGCTTTTGTATTTTACTTAATGTAAAAACTAGATTTTTTTTTTAGTGCGGGACTCGAATCTTTGTATAAAGGCATATTATTAGAATACAAGAAAAGTAATTTCAGCGTCTTTAAAAATTCATCCCCTAACAGGGTTAATAAGGAGTTGAAAGTTTGAATCCATTACAAATGCTTTGTAACTTCTTAGAAAGGCATAATAGCCGATTACAAAAAAAGCGATTTCGACGTTTTTGGAAATTCAACCCCTAAGGGAGTTAAAAAGGGGATGAAATTTGTCTCAAGTTTCAAACTTTATTCTAAGCTAGGAACTTGAAACTTTGCGAAAAGGTATTATATTAAAAAACAAGAAAACTAATTTCAGCGTTTTTAAAAATTCGTCCCCCAAGGTGGTGAATAGGGGGTTGAAAGTTTGTATGGAGGTCAAACATTTTATTGAGTGCGGGACTTGAATATTTGTATAAAGGCATATTATTAGAATAGAAGAAAAGTAATTTCAGCGATTTTAAAAATTCACCACTTAAAGGGGTTAAAAAGGGTTGAAAATTTGTATAGAGTTCAAATTTTATTTTAAGCTAGAAATTAGAAACTTCGTAAAAAGGTATCTCATTAAAAGAGTAGAAAACTGATTTCATCGTTTTTGAAAATTCACCCCCCAAGGTGGTAAAAAAGAGGTTGAAAGTTTGTATAGAGATCAAACCTTTTTTTGAGTACAGGACTTCAGTCTTTGTATAAAGGCATATTATTAGAATACAAGAAAAGTAATTTAAGCGTTTTTAAATATTCATCCCCTAAAAGAGTTAAAAAGGGGTTGAAAGTTTGAATACATTACAAATGCTTTGAAACTTCTTAGAAAGGCATTGTCTAATATTACAAAAAAAGTTATTACAACGTTCTTAATAATTCAACCCCTAAGGGGGTTAAAAAGGGGATGTAAGTTTATATATGGTACAAGTTTTCGTTTAAGCTAGGAACATGAAACTTGGTAAAAGGGCATTATATTAAAATAGACGAAAACTGATTGAACCGTGTTTGAAAAGTTTGTATTAATAAAGTTTGCATCGGGAGCGAATTTTTTTTTTAAATAATGGACTTGAAAATCTAAGTGTTGAGAGGGATTATATCGAGAACAATTTTTTTCAGTTAGGGGCTTGAAACTTCGTAGTTTGTGAAAGACAAATTTCATACGTTGTATAATTATTAACAAATGATTAACCGTCCCTACTGATATTTTTTGCTGCATAATGTTCTATGCTCATAGTCATGTAAAATATATAACCACCAACATACAAATCCACGCGTACGAACTACGAAGTCGCGGGCAACAGCTAGTACTTAATATTTACCTACAAATTATCACTAATGATGTACATTATTAATGAAATGAGACATTTTGTCAACACATAGATTACACCTGTGTAAAAATTATTGTTGCATACCTTACAACTCTTACAAGTGTAACTAGATTATCAACGACAATAACGACATCCACATACCTAACCTAATGTATAACCTACCTACTTCAAAATTGTACGAGTATTAAGAATTAAAAACAGTTTTAATTCTTAATACTCGTTAAATCTAATATAATATCTATACATACATATACCATGCAGGCAATAATAATTATATCATTGGTCACTTTATTAATCTACGCAAATAAACTTCTATATAAAGCTATTCATCTTTTTCTATTATTTTTGTTCGAATTTCGAGCCTATTTTGGCTATATTTCAGGTATTGGCTATATTTTAGGTATTGGGTAGAGATAAGTCTCTACATACCTACTTTCAGGAATTTCACTATCGAACTCAAAATTTGAAATCTGTCGTGTTGAGGAATTATGTTTATGGAAATAATGTGTTTGAGGTAGATTAACATCAAAATTTAATAACCGTTCATTCATTAACCCTTGTAAAATTGCTTTATACAAGTGACTAAATAATATAGAGAAGAAAAGGGTTCATATATATTAATCTGATAAGTATGTAAACTTATTAAATGGTAACACTTAGTCAGCTATACACTCTTTATCGCTTGTAACTTCATTACCTTCCGCCTTGCACCTATCACTTCCCGGACCGCACGAAATGTCTGTCAATCAGTTTTCGAGACTATTAGACCGAGAACCGAGATTGAGTGACGAGTGACAATACTGAAAATCACATTCAGCATCAAAATCGTAAATTGAATCACAAATTGTTCAGCTTCATCTCTGCTTCATCGTTGGGTTTCTCGCTGATGATGGCGCCGTCCTGTGGGCGCGCGTACTTGTGGCGCGGCCCGCAGCACGTGGCCAGCGCCCCCAGCAGCAGCAGCAGCAGCGCGGCGCACGCGCACACGGTCGCGCCCCAGTCCAGGATGGCGCGCGCGTACACCAGCTCCTCTATGATGCTCGCTTCAGTTTGAACGCTCTGCTCCACCCAGAATATCGGGAAGAGCATTTTTGGCACTTTCTCATATAGCCTGTAATTAAACATTGTGGCGTTTTAACACAGCTGCTAATAAAGTTTTCTAGTGATGTTAATTTATCTCAGCTATCTAACAAATGAAATGATACAAAAATTATTTTCAAAATCATACTGTTCGATCGCAGGCAAATGACTCTCTTACATGTCGGATTGATTTTTTATTTAGGTTAATATATCGAGCCTCAAATTGTTGCCAAAGACATCCTTTAAAATTTCGAGTTTACTTTATGCAACGATTTAAAAACCCTTCTGTGGGTACTAGTTCATACAAAATAAAACGATTTTACGAAGCTACATTGTTTCACTCCCTGGAGTGAGGAAAGTGCGACCTTCCTCACTCCAGGGAGTGAAACAATGTAGCTTTTTAATTTAGTGAAGGTAATGAACTTCATACTTTTATTACATTTTTTTTATGGTATGGTATGGTTTGGTATGGTTTGGTATGGTATGGTATGGTCAGGCGCAACCTTTTTTACACTTTCACGGTATATTGAGATCGATAGGCCTTCATAAAATAAAAAATAAAAACAATTAATCGTGCGTGATTCGGAACGCAGCAAAGAGCCATAGACAAAAATGGTGATACTTTTTGTCACATTTATACAACATATTATCTGTTTCTTTTTGGCGCATGAATATGTATTAGAAAAAAAGAGATGACTACTGGTTGGAAGCGCGCACTCGCGCAGACCATAGACAATAGACAGATCTACTAATTTAAAAGCAAGAGTGTATTGAGTTGTATGCATGCACATGTAGATTCCCGCCAAAATGCCAAAAGTTCCGAGGCAAGCCGCCATTCTTGAAAAGTTTTTTGTTAATGTCAGTCAGGGTAAAATAGCTGTTAGTGTGATTGTTGTTTCGACACAATGGTAAGTTATTTGAATGAAATTATTGCTATTTTACCGCTCTAATGCAATGCCTTACTCTATATATCATTTGTAACTTTATTTTAACTTTGTTTTTTGGTCATTTCGGCCAGGGTTTACCTAAACAATCAGAGCAATTTATCGCTCTGATTGTTTCTCGACGTGTAAGTAAGCTACTCTATGTATATTACTTTTATAATAAAACAAAGTTACAAATTATCCAATAAAATATTCATTACCTACATTGTTTATCGATTTATTATTTGTACCTATGATATTTCGTGTTGTGTGTGATTTGTTTTCTTGAGGGGGTTTTTTGGCGTCTTCTAGTCAATGACTAAGTAAATATCTTGAAAATTAAATCCTACAACTACTCACGCAGCTGTGCAATAGGTATATATTTATGGGGCATATCATGCTATCTCGACTGAACATTTAGATTTAAAAAATTTAATTGGGCAGATTCTTTATGTACCTAGTCAAATATAAAATAATTTACCTACATATTTAGTGGTCGATTGAGTAGTAATGGAATACCTTATACTATAGGGAAATAAGTCAGCTAAGCGTAACTACGTTTACTAAGTATTAGGTTCAAGGGAGTTTAAAAATGATTCATAATACGTATGTATTATTAGTAATTTTCAAACTTTACCATACTATATATTAAGTAAGGAAACTGGTATATGGAGTACTCTATGCTTACTTATTTATCTAAGATTTGTACCCTAACATCAAAATGTTTTTACAAATATTAGCAACTCTCCCGATTAGCGTTGCTACCGCAGAGAGATCTTTTTCTACTCTTCGCAGAGTAAAATCTTGGTTGCGGGCCTCAATGGCAGAGGAAAGGTTATCCGGGCTAGCTCTCCTGAATATACATAAAGATACGAACCTAGATATAGATCAAATAATCAACGTTTTCGCAAAAAAGAAACGTAAGCTTGAATTTGTAATTTAAGTATATACTTCAATAGCAAAATCAAACTTACATTTGGGTGCTCCCACAGTTATACCTCGTTACCTCGCGCGTAAAATGATGATGCCTATGACAGTTCATTTTTGTATGGAACAGCTGTCACGTAAAATGTTCGTACACTTTTTTGGAAGTATAGCACATTCGTTTATTTAGAAATGTACTAATTAACTAATAAAAATACGGTATAAACATAAAATATTTCTTATCTTAAGTTCTTAAGCCTATTCAAATTTGACTTTGGAAAGTAGGTAAAGGTGTAAAACTGAGTCAAAAGTAGTACCTTAGTAATAAATGTAATAAATATATATATATTGATTATAGTCTAGCATGACTTAATTGCTTTTAATGCAACTTATAGATTATGAAAAGCTCTGACAACTAAGTAGTCTACAAATTAGCTGTCTATCATTTATGATTTTTTACTTAGCCTCCTTGGGCTTACCGTGGGACTTAGTCAATCTGTGTAAGAATGTCCTATAATATTTATTCATTTATTTACTTGCGCAAAAGGCTAAAATGTAAAATTCTTACTTTTTCATAACCTCGATACGAATGACTCCCTGTATACATAAGTATATAACAGATTGGCTCAAATATTTTTTTGCAAAAAATTATTGTAAACAAAGAGAGTGGTGCAAAACTGAATCATTGCAAATAAATATGTATGAAGCAGACCACTGATTAATTTTTGCACGTAGTATTTATTTTTGCAATAATTACTAGATTTAAGATTTGAGAGAATTGCTGTTTATTATAAGACGCGTTACAATAACAAAACAAATTAATAATAAAATTTTATAGGAATGTAAATAGGTATAGTGTTGTAGCACTATACCTATTTACATAAAAAAATCCTATATTTTTTTTAAAGTTCCTACTTAAACCAACTTGTCTGAATTATATTGGTTAAAAAGGAGTAGTTATATTACTAATCATCAGTCATGATCATTATCTTTAATTTCTATTTAAGTAAAAAAAATTAAACTAATTATCTATTTTTAGTTCATGTACGTATAATAACTTGATGGATGTCAAAGGATATTTATGAAGATCTTAGAAGTTTTGTTATGAAAAAAAAAATAGACTACCCGACTACCCGCCAATCATACCTCTATGATTGGTGCAAAACATGGTAATAACTTTTTAAAGATAAAATTCATTATCATATTTTCAAATTACTCAAAATGAGAAATAATTTACAGCAAACATAATTGCTTACCAAATTCGTATACCTACATTTAAGATTCATTTCAAAGTAGAGTAGAATGCGGTTCGGTTTAGCATCTAACTGTAAATAAAGTTATTTAATGTAAAATGTATACTAGCGTTTAATTTAATTTGATATCATTTGAAGTAGCCGAAATTTCATCAAATCGGTTCAGTAGTTGTAAATTAAGTCTCGCCTGGTGCATGTCACTTGCTGGTCACACTACAATTTCCGAGACACCGTCAAGACACCGCCCAGTTTAGTGTCCCTATTGGCTTACTAGCTGTGGCTAGTATAGGAAACAAAAAAAAAGATTGATTGAAATTGATTTGGAATTTAATCAAAACTGACTATTTAATTGGACGAAATCAGCTCTGAATTAATTCAAAGCCAAAGTCCTGATGCGCAGGAAAAAGGAAATAGGTAATCAAATTCAAAAGTCATTCATGACTCATAATTGCTTTATGAGCGAACTTAGAGTCGCACTTGGCCGATTTTCGGTTTTCGGGTGGCTGTGACCACAACCTTTTTTGAGGGCTGGATCCGCGCCTGGGTATGGTATGGTATGGTATGGTATGGTATGGTATGGTATGGCATGGCATGGTATGGTATGGTATGGTATGGTATGGTATGGTATGGTATGGTATGGTATGGTATGGTATGGTATGGTATGGTATGGTATGGTATGGTATGGTATGGTATGGTATGGTATGGTATGGTATGGTATGGTATGGTATTTCATTTCATTTATTTCGTTGTAAAGTCATGTACATAGTAAATCAAGCTGTTATTCAATAAAATACAAGTCAGACCATGACACCCTGTAAGGGCAAACAACATTAACTTAAAAACTAAACTATGCAAGTCTTTCCATTTATAAATAACAATTAATAATATATTACAAAAAAAAATTATAAACTATCGTCATTAAGAAAATCCTTGACCGAATAATAACATTTATCTACTAATAAATTTTCTAATTTGTTTTTAAACACTGCGTTGCGAGTTTCTAGCTTAATATAATTGGGAATTTTATTTGTGATTAAAATACATTTATATTGGGGACTGTTTTTACACATCTCTAGGTTAGTCTTTGGTAATTGCAGTTTATTTCTATATTGTGTTCTAGTGTTTTCCTTGTCTTGTTTTAATGTGAATAGATTTGAATTTTCCCGAACAAACAGAGCAGCTTGTAATATATAAATACAAGGCAAGGTTAATAACCTATATTGAATAAAATATGGGCGGCAACTGTTTGGGATGCGCACATTAGCTAAGATACGAACACATTTCTTTTGCATCACAAACAGCTGGTCGGCCTCGGTGCTGTCCCCCCATAGCACCACGGCGTAGCGGAGCCATGCGCACGCATATGCGTAGTAAGCAGATAACGCACATTTAAAATTGGTATTAGTTTTTAATACACTAAGCGCATATAGAAATTTTGACATTTTTGTTTTAATGTTTTGGACATGTCCTTTCCAATTTATTCCAGAGTCTATTGTTATGCCTAATAGGTTAAATTCTGTAACTTCCTCTATTTTACACGAATTACTTTCCAAATTTAATTCTATAGGTTTTTTTTGTACAGGTTTGAATTGTATAATTTTGGTTTTATTTAAATTAATTTCTAAATTATGGTCGCTAAGCCAATTTTTTACCGTTGAAAAAATATTTTTGAGTTGAGAATTGGGTAGGTAAAGTTTTTTGAAGATAGACAAATTATATTTTTATCCGATAGTATTCGTCATAGCGATCACGGAAATGCAGCTCTTTTATTTTTATTTCGTATTATTTATTAAATATATATTTTTAAGTGACCGAGATGACGTTTGTGAAATTTAACAGCAGATCGCACTAATGCCTATGCACGTGATTTAATTGATGAGATAGAAAAAAAAACGATGACAAATGTCAGTGTCAGTGTCACTTAGCCTTAGCTGTCATTGCCGAAAAAATAAAAATAACGGCCCAACCTTTCTGTTACCTTGCGTTTTGCGATTTACTGTTATCATTGAGATTTTTGACGACCTCAGCACGACCCAAGGACTTCTGATTCACCACGACATCTGCGAGTATTTGGACTAAGATTGAATCTACTTTCGACAACTTGGCACTGCTTATTGGACAACGTTTTCTTCCTTACGACGACCCGACCCCTGCGCTGACGCTTGGACTGATAAATTAGTAAATTAAGATCACAGACACCATGGAACCAGAATCTGAAAACGCACGAATGGATCTACAATAATATTACAGGGATGAACTTCAGTGTTTTGTGCCGTCGTGTAAGAAGCGCAGACGAGACTTTACCACGTCGGCTTATTTAAGCATACCAGTCATTACAAGCGATTTGGTGCCAAGCATTGGAGATATATTGCCCAAAACGCAACTTATATGTATGTGAGGACCATATCAATGTAAGTATTGTTTATAATAATCTACATATGTGGTATTTTCTATAAAAAGGGACCTTGTTATCGATGGCGCTTACGCCATTATAAACGATGCTCCGATATAAATACAATGCCGCGCGACGCTGTACGGCGTAAGCGCCGTCGACAATAAGGTCCCTTTTCATAGAAAATGTCCCATATTAAGATTGTAGTCTTTAATGTAGGTCCTTTTTGGCTACAAAGTTGCCGTGTTCTTTCGTTAACATCATTATTCTTCATTTGTCAAATATTACATATTTTTTACACATTGCTACTGTAGGTATTACTGTCTAAAATCATAACCCTCTAGCTGCAGTTTAAGCATAATTTAAGGAATGCTGTTTAAAAACTTAAAATCACTTTAAACAAGTTCTTTAAGGCTTGTGTAATTAATTTACTCACAACCACCTTGGATCATTTTGTGTTAGTGACAGTACTGATCTTAAGGCAAACAAACAAACATTTAAAGTAAACATTTTTAAATGTTATTGAACAAAAGTTTTATCGTTTCAGGAAACTGCTTGCAACTGTTTCTTCGAAAGAGACACCTTCCAAAGCCGAGGTTAATACAAACCAAAGTGATCGCCAGCTTGCGGGTACACATGGAACATGTCATACGGCGGTTGAGGGAATCCACATTCTTGGAACCTCACTCGACTGTAAATCATAAACATGTCAAGTATGTAGATGAAGCCGTTTTGATAGCATGTGCTCTAGTAAACTTGCAAGCAGTATAATAAAAATCAAATAATTTTTGTCTCGTTTTATTATATAAATCCACAAATGAATATCCTTTTATCATAAACAAACACTTATCAAATAAATCATTATTAAGTATTAGGGGACATCCTACACAAAGATCGACCTAGCCCCAAACTAAGAAAAGTTTGTAAGTACAGTTGCCATCAGATATATCAGACCGGCTAAAGTTCTCACAAATATCTGAGCACATCTTTATTGTCAAGGAGTGAGTGTATGTGTTCAGATATTTTTGAGCACATCGGCCGCTCCGATATATCTGATGGCGACTGTACTAAGGGTACTAGGAGACGATATACAACATACCAATATAAATAAATACATACTCATATACATAGAAAACACCCATGAGTCAGGAACAATATCTCTCTTGATTATTCAAAAACTGATGAGAAAGTTGTATTTTATCCACATGTGGGGCAAAGTAATCAGATGCAAATTTTGAGTTGTTTCCTTAGGTTAGCTGGTGGAATTGACTTTTAAATGATGATTTTGAATGATCATTTGGATTTGGTCTTGTTTGATAGTTAATATTTTCTTCGGGTTGGTGTGGTGAAAATTTTTGTGTTTCACTCGGGGGCAAAATTTGTTTAATCCTCATGCTTTGAAACCCTTGCATACATACATACATACATATAATCACGCCTATTTCCCGGAGGGGTAGGCAGAGACCACGGATTTCCACTTGCTACGATCCTGACATACCTCTTTCGCTTCCTTCACTTTCATAACATTCCTCATACACGCTCGCCGGTTTAGGGTGCTCTTGACCTGGCCTTTCTTCAGGATTTCCCCGATCTGATCAGAGAAAGTCCGCCGAGGTCTGCCCCTTCCAACTCCCGTTTCTACCTCTCCCTTATATACTCTCTTTGTTAGCCTCCTTTCACTCATTCTTTCCAAGTGTCCAAACCATCTCAACATACCTTTCTCAATTTTTGTCACTACATCTTCGCTCAGTCCACACTTTTCCCTTATCACACTGTTCCTAATTCTATCTTGTAATCTCACCCCACATACACTTCTCAACGCTCTCATTTCCACTGCATTGACTTGGCTTTGAAACCCTTGCAACGCTCAAAATTCCACTTTAAACAACAACTTTGCCCCCTTGTAAAACAAATAACGATTGCTCAACACACAAATACCAGGGGCCCATTTCTCGAACGGTAAGGTACATACCTGCATCAAACAAGGGCCATTTTAATACAAATCTAAATATTTTGTAGAAATGAAGAACAAGAATAAAACGTAGGTTATTATAGTACTTAATATTCACTTTATTGACCGTCTGAAAAAGTAATTCACTGTGACCCATTCTCCCCTAATTTGAGATTTAGGTATCACTACACTACAATGATTTGAAGTTTGAAAAAAAAAATACATTCTGAGATTCAGGCATTTAGGCACTAGGTATTCCGTTATAAGATCTAGGAATTTTGGTAAATGAGTAAAATTAAATAAACATTTATAGCGCCCCGGCTTCGCACGGGTTACACAAAACCTTAATGTGGGCTGTACACACTCGTTCTCGGCCTGTCTCGGGGTGTCTCGATAACCGATTCTGTGTGCCGTTGGGCACTTATTATAAGACTTTATTTACCAGCTGATGCAGGGCAATCCTCACTATCACATGATGCATCATTGACATTATTATTTTTTCGTCTAAGTGAACGGTCACAATATATTTTTTTTTTTTCTTAATTTTGTCTCCGGTACAACTTTAGCCCGAAGAATACATTCTGTGTTGCTTCTTTTTATTTCGACATAGCCTACATTATTTTCCACATATCCGTTCCTTGATGCCCTAAAACAATAAAAAATGAATGAAGTTAAGGTTTAAGGTGTATATGTAGACTAAACATTGCAGGTAAAATATAAATAACAAAATGTTTAATGTATAGGTATGTATTTCACTGATACGTAAGTACAGGAGGGCCTTCGCTCCTCTAATTTCGGCGGCATTGTGCTTATCACTGTTATGATAATAATTTAAAATCATAACTAGGTCCATGTGGGGCAAGTTTGTACAATCTGCTCGCATAAACTCGCTCATCCTTCTTGCAAAACTCAGCCCAGGGTCTGCGCAAGGGTCGGGTCGTCGTGAAGGCAAGAAAACGTCCAATATGCAGTGCCAAGTTGTCGAAAGTAGATTTAATCTTTGTCCAAATACTCGCAGATGTCGTGGGGAATCAGAAGTCCGTGGCTCGTGCTGAGGTCGTCGAAAATCTCAATGATAACCATATGATAACACTAAATCGCATCAGAATATGCTTTAGTTATTATTCTGAGGTTATTTTTCGGCAATGACAGCTAAGTGACACTGACAGTTGACTTGACATCGTTTTTTTTTCTATCTCATCAATTAAATCACGTGCACAGGCATTGCAGTGCCTGATCTGCTATTAAACTTCACAAACGTCATCTCGGTCACTTAAAAAAATATATTTAATAAATAATACGAAATAAAAATGAAAGAGCTGCATTTCCGTGATCGTTATGACGAATACTATCGGATAAAAATATAATTTGCCTATCTTCAAAAAACTTTACCTACCCAATTGCATTCTAAGCTATTATTGCACTTAAATAAAAGGGAAACATCGTCAGCAAACATAACACAGGTAGTGTCTGTGTCTAGGCTTTTTGGAAGGTCGTTTATGTACGCCAGAAATAGGAGACATCCACAAACGCTACCCTGGGGGATAGAACAGGTTATTTTTCGCATATTAGATGTAGCTGTTTTGATATCTTCTGATTCCTTATCCAAATATTCTATTTGTACGCATTGCTTACGGTTCTGAAGGTACGATTTAAACCAATTATGGGCTAGACCGCGAATTCCCATGCCATTTAATTTACAAAGTAATATTTCATGAGATACTTTTTCGTACGCTTTTGTCATATCTAACAAGAGCCCTACGCTATACGATCAATTGTTTATATGGTCTAGGATGCTTTGTATGTAATGATAAACTGCTAGAGACGTTGAATGATATTTCCTAAATCCATACTGGTTTTTATCTAAGATGTTATATTTCTCAAAAAAAATATAAACTCGATTTACCATACATTTTTCAAAAATCTTTGATGTAGTTGGTAAAAGTGCTATTGGACGATATTGACTAGGATTTTTTGCATCGCCGCCTGGTTTAAAAATAGGTCTTATTTTTGCGATTTTAAGTAGGTCTGGGAATATTCCTTCGCTAAATGATTGATTTACTAATCGTGTAAGAGGAGGCGCTAACTCAGTTGTACATATCTTTATAAGGACGGGTGGTATTTCATCAATACCGAAACTATATTTATTTTTAAGCTGCTTTATTATTTTAATTATTTCGCCTTCCGTGACCGGCCGTACGAATATTGAATTATTAGCGGGGGTATGCACGCAACGCGCGCGCGCCGGGTTGGCTCTGGCGACAAAGTTCGTCTCGCCTACCGACGCGAAGTGTTCATTAAACACGTTAGTTACCTGCTCCGGCAATGTTACTATTGCATCAGCTGTTTTCAATGACATATTTTTGTAGGCACGGGCATTTTGCTTCTTTTTTATATTATTTATAATGGTCCACATAGTTTTCATTTTATTTTTAGATTTTTTTCATAGTTCTGGCGTAATTATTTTTTTTGGACATTTGAATACAACGTTTAAGAATTTTCCCATAGCATTTATAATGACTATGAAGTACCTCATTTTTACTTTTATTTACCATGATTTTAAGTAGCCTTTTGTGTCTACAAGATAAACGTAAGCCTTTCGTTAGCCATGGTTTTACTCGATTTGACATTGAACATTTAATGCGCTTTTGAGGTATGTGTTTATTTAATAGCTTTTGTAAGGTACTATCAAATAAATTATAATTAATATTTATATCATTATTCAGTGAAAGTATTTTATTCCAATCAATCTCATGTAATGCTAGCCTAAACGATGACATATTTTTTTCGCTAAACATTCTTTTTGTGATGTAGAAATGACTTTGTTTTTGTTTAGTTTGCGCAGTTTGGCTTTGAATTTTATACAATACGCCTTTATGGTCCGATATGCCGTGGTCCGTCACTTCAATGTTATGGGATTTAGTATTTGTGAATACGAGATCTATACAGGAACTGGAATTGCTAGTTTGTCGAGTAGGATTATTAACAACTTGTACTAAATTATTACTTAACATTAAATCCGAAAGTTTTTTTGTGGTAGTAGTACTTAACAACATATTAATATTAAAATCCCCGACTAGAAGTACATTTCTTTTTTGTTCTTTCTGTTTAATTTTTGAGAGTATGTCATTTAGGCAATCGAAGAATATATTAGTGTCTCTATCCGGTCTATAGATATTTATTAATATTATATTTTGTTCTGGAATTTCTATAGCGCAACACTCAACTACACACTCCCGCGACAATTCTGAGATAT
Organism: Cydia strobilella; assembly: GCF_947568885.1. Taxonomy (NCBI): domain Eukaryota; kingdom Metazoa; phylum Arthropoda; class Insecta; order Lepidoptera; family Tortricidae; genus Cydia; species Cydia strobilella. Next base: position 16,650,906 of record NC_086041.1, on the reverse strand, counting down.
CTGGTCTTTCGATAAATTTAATTTGTTTTTGCGTCAGTATTGCTACGCCGCCACCTTGGTGATGCTGGCGGTAGTACGCTGCCGCAACGTCGTACCCATCAATGGTTATCGAATCCTTCTGATTTAACGAGATCCAAGTCTCTGTTAAACACGCTATTTGGATGTTTTCTTCGCGCAAAAATGATTCCATAATATCAGATTTGTTTTTAAGGCTTTGCGTATTTTGGATCAGAATTTTAAATTCATGTGCGAAAGGAATAACTTGTGTCGCTATTTTTAGTGTCTATAAGGTGGGTTGACGGATTCAATGTAGCTGTCCTTTCACTGCTTTTCATTTGATGCGTTTCTTCCGGTTTGTTTTTTATGATCTCGGGCATGGAAGTGTTTTTTTCGACATCACTGGTATTATGTTGTTGTGGAGTAAATTCCTTTCCATTTATGTAAAGTTTGTTTTTCCTTATTACAGCAAAATGTCCTTCCCGGCGAGCTTTCACAAGTTCACTTTTAAGATGGCTTCTTTGATCTAGTAACGTACTGTTCATAAACATTGAAACGGCATATCCCGTATTTTTGAATAGGTGAGCATTATCGAGTATGTAAGTTGCCATTCGTTTGCTTAATAGTTCTATTTGTAGCGGGCGACGATATCCTCTTTTCCCTATCCGTGAAACTCCTTCTATGAAGCCATTTATATTTATGTTTAATAAGTCGTAGAACATATTATCAATCCGGTGGCATAAGTCTGTCTCTGTTTCATATTGATGCTCATCCATTCCGAAAAGAACGATTTTTCTATTGTTATTCTCATTATGTCCATTTTTTATGTTTGGGTATTGAAGACTTTTCTTTAATTCAAGAAGCTCGTGTTGTAATTCTAGATTTTCTCGTTGTATTTTCTCTATAATGGTATTTGTTTTTTCTATCTCTGTTCTTAGGATCTCTTGTTGTGCACTTATCGTGTTTATTTCGGTTTCAACATTCTGTCTTAATGTATCTATGGTAGTATTTATTGCTATTTGGAAAGTTTTTTTCATTTCTGCAAATATGGTCCTATTATTTTTTCCCAGTTTTGAATCGAGTAATTTACTAATTTCTTCTAGGGTAATAGGCTGGCCTTTGTTAGGGGTCGGGACGAAAAGATTGCCGTAGGCAATTTTATTTTTGGCCGGCTCGTTTTCGAGGTCGAGTACAGAGGTCTCCTCTTGATTGAGGAGCTCGTATACTGACATTGTGGTATCATTTAGGTCCGGCATTGCTGAGGGCCGTACAGGTGTACTGTCGTCTGTTTTACTGCGCGTAATTCCACGGTTGCATGTAGGACATCGCCAAGAGCTATTTAGCTCATGTGCGTGTTCTCGATAATAGGCGGATGTCATATGGACGCACCTGTAGTGGTATGGTTCTTTGCAGGCTATACATATTAGTCCTTCCAATCGACTTATTGAGTCGTGACAGCTCAGACAATTCATTTTCACTAATTGCACTTTTATATATTTGGTAAATTCGATATAAGGTTTGGTTGATTGGTTTGTTAGGCTCGTGTCCTTTGCTCCTGTGTCAGTGTCCGCTGCGATCGTGTGTCAGAGGCCAAAGCGGCAGCAAGCGGCGCGAACTGGTTATAGATGACTCATCGCCGCACCGTGAGTATTGCAGAATACGTTAAGATTTTAAAAATGTTTTTGCACATAACTTTTGTTCTATCACATAGTTTTGAAAACTGTTTTCGCCATTGTATTCACTGGTTCACTGGCTTTAAAAGAAGGTAAATTTTAACTATGGTGCTAAACTTTTTCTACTCATATGAATTTTAAACAACGGAGACGATGCATAACACAACTCTCTTGCGCTAGCGGTAGCGGCCGAATTTCGCGGTATGGTATGGTATGGTATGGTATGGTATGGTATGGTATGGTATGGTATGGTATGGTATGGTATGGTATCGTATGGTATCGTATGGTATCGTATGGTATCGTATCGTATCGTATCGTATCGTATCGTGTATCGTATCGTATCGTATCGTATCGTATCGTATCGTATCGTATCGTATCGTATCGTATCGTATCGTATCGTATCGTATCGTATCGTATCGTGGGTAAAACCTGGGGACTAACTCCCAGGATAACTCTATATGGCTTTACCAGGCAATCATACGACCAATAATAAGCTACGGCGCGATAGTATGGTGGCCACGCACCAAACTATCCACAGTGGAAGCTAGACTACAACGACTCCAGAGGCTGGCCTGTATGGCGGCCACGGGCTGCATGAGGACAACACCAACTGCGGCCCTGGAAGCCCTACTGGGCCTGCCGCCGCTGCACCTCTTTATACAACAGGAAGCGTTAGCTGCGGCGGTACATCTCAAAAAATCTAATCTCTGGAGACCGCCTAGGGTGCCACACACCGAGATCCTCTACGAGGCCATAGGTAAGGAACCGCTAATTGAGGCGGTGACTGACAGGATCCCAGGCAATTCGTCTTCGACAAAAAGTACAAAATACAATTATACGAAGAACCCCATGAAGGACTCAACCCATGGGAGCTGAGAATCTTCACGGATGGATCAAAGACAAGGTCAGGCATTGGCGCTGGGGCATTCTCAAAGGACCTAAACATACACATCTCGACACCACTTGGTACTCATAACACAGTCTTCCAGGCAGAATGTATGGGCATCATAGTGGCAGCACACGCAATCGTCTCAAGGAAGTACTGGACTACCCCATCCGCATACTCTCCGATAGTCGGTCGGTACTACAAGCCCTGCAAAGTTATACTTTGACCTCAGGGCTAATCTACGAATGCCACAAAGCTCTGTCAGAGGTATGTACCACCAATAGCGTAACTCTGCAGTGGATTAAAGGACACAGCAACTCGCGAGGTAACGATGCAGCCGACATATTAGCAAGAGGAGGCACGGAACTGAAGGTGGCAGGACCGGAGCCAATCCTACCTCTGCCATATGCCTGGCTCCGGAACATGCTGCGACACAACACCAAGGTAAAACACCAACACTACTGGACTAACCTAGGTACTTGCAGACAGGCGAAGGAAGCCCTCCCGACGATCAACCCAGGTCTGTCACGGAGGCTGCGACTGCTGAAGAGGCCACAGCTCCGGCTACTAACTGGAGCCATAACTGGCCACGCCCCACTAAACAAGCACTTACTAACCATGCGTGTTACAGATAGCCCCCTTTGCAGGGCATGCATGGAGGCAGAAGAGACAGCCGCCCACGTCATCCTCGAATGTCCAGGGGTGGCAGAATACCGGGCACAATACCTCGGTTCGCCGGGGTCTCTCCCAGAAGTCGTCGGCAACATCAAGGGTCTGCTAGGCTTCCTGGAAGAGTTGGGTTGGCAAGAGTAGTGTCGTCAACCCATCACGCAAAATAGGCGCATTATATGACGTCGAGTTGCGGAAACCTAGCCCGCGAAAACCTATAACCTATATCGTATCGTATCGTATCGTATCGTATCGTATCGTATGGTACATATTATAATACTTTTTTTTTCTGTTTATTCTGTGTAATTCGAAATACATTTTAAACTTTAGGTAATATGTTCTCACTACTGAGGTGAAATAGTTATTTGTGCAACAAGAGAGGAAAGTTGGTTTTTCTTGCGAGGGACTCAAAAGCACGAGATGTAAAATAACTTTGCTCTCGTGTTGCACACATAATTTTTCAGCTCAGTAGTGAGAACATATTAATGGTTAAAATGTATTTCGAATTACACAGAATAAACAGAAAAAAAAGTATTATAATATGGACGATACGATAAGATACGATACGATACGATACGAGACGAGACCGGACCGGACCGGACCGGACCGGACCGTACCGTACCGTACCGTACCGTACCATACCATAAAAAATTTTTAATAAAAGTATGAAGTTCATGGCCTTCACTAAATTAAAAAGCTACATTGTTTCACTCCCTGGAGTTCTACCTTAGAATCTTTCGCTTTCTCGGGACTCAAAATAAACACTCGCAAGAAAAACCAACTTTCCTCTCTTGTTGCACAAATAACTATTGAAGCTCGTTATGTCTGTTAAGTTAAAAAAGTAAACTGCACTAAAAACTGTTACCCGACTGCGACTTACGCAATATTAGGATTCGGTTCAATTAGAATATTCAGCTGGAACCTAGCGGCAACCTCCAGTGGCACGCCAAGTTTCTGAAACAGAGATATATCTCATTTTTATATGGTTAAATATGAAATCTGCTACTAAGAGCCGACATACCTACGCTAGCCCTGCAGCCAGTATAGACTATCGGAGAAGGATCACAAAAGCAGCGATCGCAATGTTACGACCCCTCTGTCAAGAATAAATGACTGACCGGCTCTACAGACAAGTAGAAGGAGTGTTTGTCCTCGTCGGGCTGCAGAGAGTGTGGCAGCGAGATGAACGAGGGCGAGCCGTAGCGGCACGTCGACATGTTCATGACTCCGTCCCACGAATACTCGCTATTGCTAGTGTACTCTCACCGGCTCCACAGAGAAGTAGAAGGAGTGTTTGTCCTCGTCGGGCTGCAGACCGGAGACGGCGGCCGCGAGCGCCGGGTCGGCGTGCAGGAAGTGTGGTAGCGAGATGAACGAGGGCGAGCCGTAGCGGCACGCCGACACGTTCATGACTCCGCCCCACGAGCAATCGCCGTTGCAGAAGCACGTGTTGTGGTGAGAGGACGTTGCTGAAACATAATGCAGTTTTTTATGCTGTAGCAGTGTAAAACAACTATTTTCTATTCTTCTTCGTACCACCATTACAAATAGTCTAACGCGAGTCGAACGTAAGTCCAATGTGGATAAGACCGTATACAAGGGAAGATCACTCTCTTCTACAAACTCTTTCGTCGCTTTTAACTCCTGCGGAGCAGAAGGAGCGAAACTCTTCCTCTATGTCTATCTGAGCGACGTACGTATACAAGTATCTGCGAGAGTTGTTGCCCTATGACGGTCTTACCTACAATAGGTAAATTTTATATCCCGGTCTTCTCCACATTGTTTATACTTTCCGTCGTCCACCATTATGAAAATACAGCATTCCGAAATTTCAACTAAACTGAAAAGATTCAGATCAGGCTGAAAGAAAACCCCTGCTTGCTGAATATTGGCAAATTAGAAAGATGAATGAATATGTCTATCAGAAGCTCACAGTTATCGAAGCTCTCCGGCGCGACGGAGTAGCGGTGATAAGGGAGACCTCCAAACTCTCCGCTGAGCTTGTGCGTGAGCTGTATGGAGCGGCACAGGTCCGGCACGAACACCGTCGCCCTCGAGCGCTCCGTCAGGTCTCGGGGCAGGAACTCGCCCGCGCTCCCCTTTAACTGGAATCATTGTAATCACATTAAAGCACAATAAACTTTGTATATTATAATCTGACTAGCTCATGAAGTTTCGAAGAAGCCTTTTTTAATCTTAGCTCTGTTACACAAGATACAGGGATTAGTGCCTAAATTGGCTAGCGGGCCAATAGTTACGTTATGTTTTAGCTCAAGTTTATGTATTTACCTACTAGTACTTGATAAATCTAAGTTTGCACCTTCAGGATCTTAATTTGTCGATTAAAGACGCAAACCTCTTGATTTGTACCTGTAAGAGATTTGCGACTTAACCTAAAGTTACAAACCCCTTTACTCAGATGTTATTGTCTCCACGATTTGATTCCCAATGACAGTCGATGAAGACTTAATTGCGTATACTTAAGCTTTAAAATTACCTCTGACGTTTCGAGGACGTCCCAGTGGTCATTCATTCATTCTTTTAAAATTAAATGGCTTCAGTCCAGTGGGACCATTTCGCCAGTGACAAGGTAGGTATTAGGAGCTTTAAATACGACTAAAATTTGACGTTTAGTACAAGACAGTGTACGGTGATTTTTTTAGCTCTTGTAAAGCGATAGTTGGACTTTACAAGTAGCACGTGGACTACAGGCCGTTGACTTCATAATGGTGGTTAAACGCGTTTCAAGATTAATTCTCCATTCACTGCACCGAGTGACAAAACGGAACGGATGTCACTCGATCGACACACAACACTTAACGCTTACATTCTATGTGGATGAGATCATAAAACCATCGCATCACGATTCAAAATGCAATGTTTTGTTATTTCAATGGCTTCGCGCACATTTTTTATCGATTAAGTCCCGTTAAAGTATAATAATGTGTGAAAATCGTGAAAGTTTAAAGGATGACACGTTAGAGCGGCCCGGGCCGAGGCATCTTGTTTTCTATAGAAAGCATCACGTGATCACCGGTCGCCTGTCATAGAAATTGAAGTGTCGGTTGCCTCGAACCGGACCCGAGCCGTTCAAGCGTGAATCATCCTTAAATCAGTGTAATGAAAGTTCGATAGTTTAATCGTATTTTCCTTTCATCTTGTTCAGGTCTTACATATTATGACTTCTTGTAGTAGTAGTAGTAGATACCTTGGCGCACTCCCCAGTGTAGTATGGTAGATAGTCCTGGTAGTTCCACCGCAGCACCTGACCTGGTAGAGTGCCGCTATCCACCCCTGTGGACACTTCCATGTAGCCATCGGTTGTAATTGAGTTATTCCTCTGAAAACAACATAATAGACGGCGACATGTAGTTACTAACGTCGGTTAAAGATATTTACTTATATTTGAGTGAAACTGTGTTACCAACTTGATTATTGAAAATAATCCTAGCGTCTTACTTTATAAGTCATATGTACGTGCATGATGTTTTTATTTGTAAACTTCTATAACAAATTATTGCACCTTCCTCGTTCATATACCTCTGTATATCGCTCGGCTTATGTGCTTCGGCTCGCCCATTACGCTCGAATTCTAGACTCATATCATAATCCCCTTAATATGAGCCCTATGAAAATTGTTCCCCTATTCAAAACGTGTCTATGTACTGGCATTGCGTGTCTATGCCCTTGAGTCAATGCTGCTTAACGATTAACACAAACTTACAAAACGCTATTTCAATTTAAGAGAAAAACACATACATACTTCGTAGAACAGTCCAAATCTGTCAACAGGCGGGGCGCCGCCGGTCGCGCTGGCCGGCAAGGTCTTGGCCACGTCCAGGAGCGCGTCCTCGTAGCCCTCGAACAGCAGCTCCCGAGCCGGCTTCGACACCACCATGTGCTGCCCGAACATGGCCAGCGACATGGACAGCATCTTCTGCTCTAAGAAGCCCCAGCCTCGAGCGCTGTAGATTGCTGACTGGAATTGAAAAGGACCGGTAACCTACCTTAAAGTAATTTAATGGTTCTGCGCCTGTTTTCCCATTAATTTTTTTTTAAATTGAAGCCGTAATTATTATTGACCGTTTATTACTTGATTATTTATACCACTAATTGATATCTTATACCTATACCTTTAAACAAGCAATTCTTGTATATGTATACATATTTCGGTAATTTCGGAAACAGTTCTAACGATTTCGATGAAATTTGCTATATGGGGTTTTCTGGGGCGAAAAATTGATCTAGCTAGGTCTTATCTCTGGGAAAACGCACATTTTTGAGTTTTTATATATTTTCCGAGCAAAGCTCGGTCTCCCAGATATTTATAAATAAGCAGGGGTGAGCAATTCATGTGTGGGGTTGCAGCCATATGCACCTTTTTGGAATTCATAAAACTAATAAATTTCGTTTACGTTATTACATGTTAGTAGGAATATTGAAACAATATTACATGTTACACACGTTACGTGTGTTATGTTATATTTCGTATTCGTACCTGCCCCAGGGGAACAAAAGTTACAATCTGAAAGGTCTTGGTATTCGTGCCCACTAATAACATTGAAAGCTTACCGTTCAAAGGCAGTTCATAATTGTATTAAAAGCGAAGATGAGCCCAAAGCTAGCCGCTCGTTATCCTTTTACGTAACAGTCATATCAGGATGACGAGAATGTTAACGATATTCAGTCCGCTTGTTAAAGGTTACGCAAAAGTACAGGATCAAAACTTTTTCTTTTCAGTAAATACCAAATTCAATGTATTATTTCAAAAAATTTAAATTATAAAAAACAGAAATAACCAACAACAAGAACACGACGCCAGTGCAGGGTAGAAGTAGACGAGACGGGTTGGGTAGGGTAGGGCAGCACCGCCGGCATTATTGAAACCGAAGAAATGTTGGATGGATTTGAATCTGTGCCATGTCCTACGGATACACATGCTAGTGGCTCGGATTATCGAAATCATAATGTTGGATCCTAGCCAGCCCATTACTACACTAAGGGATCTGTCCCACCGGTCAGTGATGGCTTCACCGAGATGTTTGATGAAGGTGGACATTTTCGGAGCGAAGACTCCATCGACGGATGTGACGAGGGGAGTGAAAGTTGCGTGACGCTTTTCACAGGCGTTCGAGTATTATCTTTTTTTTCGGCGGATTTTAGGACGGATGCTACCGGACGTGAGATATAAGAGGGAGCGTCGATGACTACGACACGGATATCAAATAACGCCTCCCTCTGAGCATCCCAGAAGCCGCGGCAATTCAATGTATTAACATATTCACACACATGTCAAACGTGTATATAAACATGTAAATAGGTAGCTATACAAAGTCGTTGACATCAATAAGTAGACGGCAGTCCGAGTTAATCCGTGGCAAATAATTACAAATCGTTTGAAACTTATTAGCGGAATTCTTGTTTTCAACAAACACATTGTTTATCACGTACCTATTCTACTGTTTTATTTTTATACTCGTATCTTAAACAGATCATACTGAAGCAGTGAAAGTTATTTATTAGTTACAATTACAACTCTTGTTAGCAAAATAGACTACCTTACAATATACTAATAGATAGCTAGATTATGAAGTGCTACGTCGTAGCTTGTTGTAAGGAAATTTCATATGTATGTGTTTTTTACAAAACGTTTGAACCCATAGGTAAAACCTATCCGGCTTTAGATGTTCAATTGTTCATTTTACAATAAGCAGGCCCAGCCCAGTATTTGAGTCAGGCCATTGTTGAGTTGAAGTTAGGGGTTCCCTTACTGCCGCTATGATGTTAAGCATGGTGACGTTGTCGTGGAGGCTGCCGTTGCTGGAGGGGTGGAAGTGCCAGGTGCGTAGGGTGCGGTAGGACACCGAGCCGTTGTTCGCGTGCCACGTCACGTTCACATGCTGCCGGTGCTCTTTAAAGCGGTATGGACCTGAAAATTACAACGGTACACATAAGCTTTAATCATTTTAATGCATGGAAATTATTTTATGCAAACTTTCATTCCTAATCTCACCGCATTAAGGGTAAAAACGCGGTATGGAAATTTCACTATGAGGAACAATTACATAATTTTTAAGTAATAGGTACATAATACGTGTAATGATTTCAATAAAATTACACATGATATAAATTAGAATATAACGTTGGAATCCCTATAGATATTAAGGGTCCTCCTCAACTAGTTAATCTTGTTATAGGGCAAACCTTGGCTTATCGGTGATACTTGGTAATTCGGTGATACTGCGTTATTATCTTACGCTGAGCTCACAATGGTGAAAAATAAGCAATTAAATAGCTGCCAACCCGATTGCAAGCATCAAAGCTGACATCTGCCATCGATTTTATAGCTTGCATTTCCTCATGGTGAGATCTGTGTAACGCAGTATCACCGAATTACCAAGTACCTATCACCGATAAGCTAAGGTTTGCCTACCTACTTACTTACTTTTTATTAAGACCTTGGTACAGCCAACGAATGAAATGTGGAAACGAACATAATGCCCAAAATATATACACACTACCTTAAAGTATGGACAATAAGGTCGTGTACGCACATTTTTGAAACTTTGTCCGTGTCGTTATTTAATATTTTGACTATACGACGTACGACGCACAAGCTTACCCAACTGCACCAAGTTAGGCTTTTCATCCGGGAAATTGTCCGAATTGGTCCAGTTGAAGAGGTACACGTCCATGAAGAGTGGCACAGACGGTGCCTCCCACTCGCGGAACGATCGGGACCCAGGCACCAAGGCCACTTGCTGAAACCAAGTCACACAATAGACTACCTACCTACATCTAGAACCATTTCAATAGTATATGCTATGTAGACACCATTATTTTAATTTTTACCACACCAGCTCGTAAAGACTCTCGTGATTGTTCAAAAACTGATGAGAAAGTTGCATTTTATCCACAAGAGTGGCAAAGTAATTACATGCAAATTTTGAGTTTTTACCTTATGTTGGCTGGTAGAATTGACTTTTAAATGGTGATTTTGAATGATAAAAATTAAAAAACGTTCATTTGGATTTGATTTTGTTTGACGTTTTACAGTTAGTATTTTTCTCGAGTTGGTGTGGTGAAAAATTTAGTGTTTCACTCGGTGGCAAAATTTGTTTAACCCCACTTCCTTTGAAACACTCGCAAGGCTCAAGATTCCACTTTTCAAACAATTTTGGAATATTTCGCTTACTCGGGTATCAATATTAGTATTTTTGTATTTTCATCAACAAATCCAGCTTTTACAAAAAAAAAAGTGACATTTGATGAAGTGGAACTGCTGATGATGATCAGAATGGAACTCTTCAACGACACATAGTTCACGTTTGGCGATTTATTCTCTTCGTTATGGACCCAGACCCAAACTTGGACCTGGACTTTTTTTTGAACTGCGATCCTCACAGAACCGAACTGCTATCAGAAAAGTGGGTTAGGTTAGGTTAGACTGTGACCCTTACAGAAACGAAATGCTATCAGAACATTGGGTTAGGTTAGGTTAGAACTATGATCCTTATAGAAACGAAATGCTACTAGAAACGTGAGTGGTTTTACCTCATTTTAGTTAGGCATAAGATGCTGTCTTTTTCATTTCATTGTCTGGAGTGCACCATCAACAATAAGTAACCTTTCAACGGCATCCCCCATTGAAGTCGGTTTTTTTTTCTTAAAAATTATATTACCCTTTGTTTTAAGAGCCATTAGCGATAACATTCATCGCTGCAAATAATATTTCTTCGACTATACACTGCTGTCGCTAAAGAAACTTCGTTTCATTAATATCAAACAATAAGGGAAAACCGTTTTACGGCAAAACAAGAGAATGGTAGAACTAAGCTAAATACATATGGGTAGTCAAATTTAAACAAAAAAAAAACCGGCCAAGTGCGAGTCGGACTCGCGCACGGAGGGTTCCGTACCATTACGGAAAAAACAGCAAAAAAATCACGTTTGTTGTATGGGAGCCCCATTTAAATATTTATATTATTCTGTTTTTACTATTTGTTGTTATAGCGGCAACAGAAATACATCATCTGTGAAAATTTCAACTGTCTAGCTATCACGGTTCATGAGATACAGCCTGGTGACAGACAGACAAACAGACGGACAGACGGACAGCGGAGTCTTAGTAATAGGGTCCCGTTTTTAGCCTTTTGGTACGGAACCCTAAAAAGACGCACTCGCAGGCGCAGCAGTTATCATCACAGTGTTTTTGCTTCTGTTCTAATGACAAAAGAAATATTTAAAGTGTATAACACCAATCAACTTTTTACCAGCGGCCACTTGGTGGATAGAAATTGATAGAAAGCGTCAATCAACGATCATGCGCATGACCGTCAATTGCGCAAATCATCAATCAATCATCAATATGATTGGACAATGGACATCTGGTTGGTTGGATCAACAGATCGTTTGACCCAACCAACTGGCAGCTTATCCCGGTTTTATTAAACAAATTGAAGTCAAGGTGCTGTGTTATTGGGATTATTAATTCGCACTTTTGACCGAGTCCTACTTAATTACTATGAGTGCATTTTTTAATAAGAGCCGTGTCAAAAGTGTAGGTAACATTTTGTTTTGTTCCTTACTGGAGAGCAACGGTATCTACTAATTCATAATTATTATAACAACAGTGGTAGCACGCAAAAGTTTGTACTCGTAAAAATCAATATTTTGTAAGATGTAATCGAATCGATAGAGCTCAAGGCTCTGAGCAAATTTTTGCTCGGCTAGCAGTCGATATGCTACATATGCGTTTTTGTGGGTGTGTGATCGAAACTACTGAGTCGATTTTTAAGAATGAGGTACATGTCAATCAGCAATAGGGTAGTTGACACATGTTGAATTTTATATCTAACTTAGTTTAATAGATAGAAAATTGTAATAAATTTATTACAATAAATTGGAAACTTCAAAAATATATGGGAATAATAAAAAAACCGGCCAAGTGCGAGTCGGACTCGCGCACCGAGGGTTCCGTACTTTTTAGTATTTGTTGTTATAGCGGCAACAGAAATACATCATCTGTGAAAATTTCAACTGTCTATCTATCACGGTTCATGAGATCCTGGTGACAGACAGACGGACACATGGACAGCGGAGTCTTAGTAATAGGGACTCGTTTTTACCCTTTGGGTACGGAACCCTAAAAATACAAGACCTCAGTTTCGAAAAAAAAACTTTTTTAACTTTCAAATAGAAAAAAATAACGGTACCATTTGATTCCTTACATTTTATTTAAAAAAATATTGTATGGCAACATTAAACATAAACGCAACATTTCATAAAATCGCAATTTCCTTGTTTTCCATACATCGGAATGGCTTCTAAGCAAAGCGACTTCTAAGCAAAGCAGCTTCAGCAAAGTGACACAGTGACGTCACGATGTATTGCCATTAGTGTTAGAGCGTTTGCTTAAAAGTGGCGATGCCAGACTTTGACCGTCATTTGTGAATTTTGTATTGCTTTAAGATAATGAGTCCCATACAGACATTTGAAAACAAACCTGATCGACTGATATACCATTAAAAAATTATCAACTACCCTATTCGTCTTTATGGCGCGGTGGAAATTGACTTGAATACTCCTTTGGTGGTCTGGTACTCGGACCACCACCGATGAAGTTCAAACGCCCGCATCAATTAATAAAGATAGTATGCCAATCTCTGTATATTACATTTTTGCAAGAATGGATACGAAATGTCACTGAAAAGTGTGTACATGGTCGCTACACGTAGCGTGCTTACCTTGACCGTGTCTTTTAGTTATTGCCTCCCGAGATTCAAGGTATTTCACCCATTACTTAATATTGGACACAGCCGGCGTGTGCTCTAGGGACCCGAACATGGTCCTTGAAGGCTGGAAAGGTGAACAAGCAATTGAGCTAATGAAGTACTACAGATTGACTGTACGTAGTTCAGTGGGATACGAACCCTGTACCTATTATTGAGATAAGAGTGATAAGACGTTGATTTGACCTTTAAGCGAGTACTTACTTAATCTGCATTAATCTGGGTGCTTCGCCAATCGCTTGCGCTACGAAAACGAATGGCTTTGTGTCTCTCTATCATTCTTTCATATTAGTGCGACAGTGACAGTTGCGTTTCGTTCGTTGCGGAGCTACAACGATTAGCATGTTGACTACGCATCCTGGTAACTTTGTCAACTAGATCAGTGTTAGTCGATGATTAATAAAATAATTTTTAAGCTGAAGTACTTTGAGAGCCTCTTGGGAATAATTGTTGATGAGGGTCAATTGATAAAATTCAGCCTTTTAAGGGTCTCTAGTAAAAAACCTTTAAGAGTTTGCTATAAATGCTTGCTTGAATTGCTTGTGAAGGGCAATATGGTAATGAAGCACGGGAACACGTGACCCATCAAGTTAATAGCACTTCGTTAGCCCCGTCCCGTGTCTCGTGTGGAGATTAGAACGGCTTGTAGGGCTTCCCGCATCGCATGCGCCCTTGAATGACACGCGGCGCAGTTTTGGCCTTTTTATTTTACAACTGTGTTTCGTATATTTACCCGACTGCTAAAGGAGGAGAGTAATGTTTTTAGAGTGTATGTAAGTATGTATGTATGTATGTCTGTCTGTTTCTTTGTGGCCTCCTGTAGCCTAAACGGCTCGATGGTTTTGGATGTATGAGGTATCGTTAGATGTTAGATTCGTCTTGATCACGGGAGTGTCATAGGATACATTTTATCCCGAAATTCCTACGGGATACAGAGATAATATTTTCTTTACGTTCACTTACTTACTTATGAGGTATCATTAGATTCGTCTTGATCACGGGAGTATCATAGGATACATTTTACCCCGAAATTCCTACAGGAATATGTTAATTCTTCGTAAATGCAAGCCACCCACGCGTCAGCAAGCAATGAGCAAATAACTTGTTCTGCAACTCCCGCGCACTTCTCGCGTAGCGGTCTGGTAGCGGGCAAAGAAGGGCGTGGCCTGCCTTGTGGCGCGCGGTGCGGTACGGAGGGGGGTATTCTCGAGTCTACAACCCGAACGCGGGCACACGCATGAGGGCAGAGGGCACACGTCGTTGACGGTCGACTTTTCTAAGTGATTTTTTTCGATATTTCCTCGTCCGAAGCGAAATTATAAAGTAATAACTTGTTCTTTTTTTTAACTAAAAAGTTATAAATAAAAATTTAATTATTATAAAAAAAACAAAAAACCCGACTGCACACTAAAAAGAGGAAAACAAGGCACAAGAAATATTGTTTAATCAAATGCCAAAACCAAGCTATGGAATACCGTTTAAACAATATAAAATCCCCGCCTGCGATACTTACCATCAACATTTATAAATTATATTTAGTTAGTATTTAGAATAAGTTTTTATTTATTTAACTATCGATTACGGACACATTTCATAGTGCATTTTATATTGTTTAAACGGTATTCCATAGCTTGGTTTTAGCATTTGATTAAACAATATTTCTTGTGGGGCTTGTTTTCCTCTTTTTAGTGTGCAGTCGGATTTTTTGTGTTTTTATAATAATTATTTTTTTATTTAATATCTTAGTATTATCTGGTGTCATTATCATGATCATGAATAATTCGTCAAACCGTAACAGTCAAAGTAAGGAACATAATTAACGGTCATAATCGCAAATAAAGGGCGAGTTAGCACTGTTAGCACCCTCCGCTGATAAAGAACGGGCTTCGATATGTGCGATGCGTTTCCTAGACGCCTTTATTAATTTTATCGACCCTAGAGAGCCCCAGGACAGCGAGTCACACAGCTGCGAACACGCAGCACTCAAACCTCCTAAAACGTCTACCTACTCATTCGCGCCAGCGCAAACTCGAAGACCCGGCCCCAGAAGAGCACAGAAGGGCAAGACGGCTATGCCAGCAGCAGTTTCTCCTGTAACATATTACTCACTCGCGCCACCACGGAGTCGAAGACCCGGCCCCAGGTGAGCGAGATGGCGATGCCGGCGGCAGCGAGCAGCGCGCACACGATCGCGAACACGCAACGCCAGCGCGGCGTGCGCCCGCGCATCGCTCACGCCTCCTGAAATATTTCATGACTAATTAGCTAATTACGAGTAAGTTAAAATAACAAATTAAAAAAACCGGCCAAGTGCGAGTCGGACTCACACACGAAGGGTTCCGTACCATTAACTATAAAAACGGTCACCCATCCAAGTACTGACCCCGCCCGACGTTGCTTAACTTCGGTCAAAAATCATGTTTGTTGTATGGGAGGCCCACTTAAATCTCTATTTTATTCTGTTTTTAGTATTTGTTGTTATAGCGGCAACCGAAATACATCATCTGTGAAAATTTCAGCTGTCTAGCTATCACAGATCACGAGATACAGCCTGGTGACAGACAGACAGACGTACCGACAGACGGACAGCGGAGTCTTAGTAATAGGGTCCCGTTTTTACCCTTTGGGTACGGAACCCTAAAAAATATCCTGTAATACAATTTTTTTTTTTTTACAATATAATTTGGCATGTCCCAAAATAAACAAGGAAAAATGAATATGTTTATAAAAAAAATGTAGGTACAGATTTATTAGAGAGAGATACATAATACACTTTACAGGATAATTTTACACTTTACCTACTACTTACAATAATAATACGCATACGTATAACGTGACTGGCCAACTCTACTGTAACACCTGCTAGACCAAGTTCGGCCTGCGGTGTCAGCATGGTTGCATTTTTATCATCTGTCACTATACCTGTCACTTTCGCACTTACATACTTGTTAGAACGTGACAGGCATGGTGACAGGCGATAAAAATGCTACCGTGCTAAGCCCGCTGGTCTGCCACATTCGGGCCCATAATAGGAGTAATCCATAATTGCTGAGGTCGCCGTCATCGAAATCGATGAGGAGGACTATACAATAAGATATGAATAACCAATATAATTTTACACCAATATAATCTTTTTAATGACGGCAATGACGTCTAAACTAAACAGTGTGCTGACAGTGACACTGACGCGTGGAGGACTCTAACCAGTATAAAAGCGTTCTTGAATAAAATTACGCATAGTTGTTACGGATTTTGAGGTCACGTTATATTGGTTTTCACATGAAGCTGCCTCGCCCGTGCTGACTAAATCGACAAAAATCTGATATCGACACGCGCCTGTCAAGCCCTACATTATGTACAGTACGGTTACCATCAGTTTGGCACTGACATAAACGCCATCGAGAACGTAATTTACTTTCTATGCATCTCGCTCGTACTCGCATATTAGTGCGAGCGAGATGCATAGACAGTCATTACGTTCTCGATGGCGTTTATGTCTGTGTCAAACTGATGGTAGCCATACAGGTGGAAAAATATAATACTTACTCCAATAACTATAAGTAGGTAAAGCCTGACCAGAAATATGATCATTGTCAAGCGGACGCTGTTATTCTCACGTATAGAGTGACATTTCAGTATAGTATGAAAAAAATAGTTCCAGTGAAATTCCGCAACATGGCGCGTGATCATATATTTCTGGTCAGGCTTTACTATGCCTATTTACATCATATTAAATACGAAAAAAGTATTTTCTCTGATAAGTAAAGTATCTAGGTGACTTAATCATGTCAATAATAATGTTGACAGTTGTGTAATGTTCAGTATATGGATGGTATAGAAAGGATCGCAATCTCTTATGGCAGAATTGTTGTAAAAGTGACCGCGTTAAGCTTTAAATAATAGTTCCTAATCTCTCCGGTGGCGCTAGTTAGGCTCTGGGACATGAGTATAACATGAACCATAATAAGGCAACAAATAACCCGACCAAACTACGTAGGTTGTTTTTGGTAGTATTTCGGTGTATGGTGGCGCCGCCTAATTACTGTTTTTTGATGGACACTTTTCATACATAGAGATTTGGCTCCTTTATACAGTCTCCATGGTTCAGTACAAATCTCGCGCTAATTCTTATGAATGAATCAACCTTTAGGAATCTACCAATGTACTAGATATACTCTGTCAAGCAATTTCCGTCAGCAAATTAAGCGGCAAATTTAAAAAATGTAGGCGCGAAGGGTTAATTACCGTCTCATAGAAAATTTGAATTTCGCGCCTTATTCTACTGGCCAGTTTTGCTTGACCAACTATAGATGCTGTAGTTGGCCGGTAACAATATAATAAGATTAATAAGAATGCACGTAAAGATGATGCATCTAATGGATGGGCTCGCGGGATTGCCTCTTACTTTTTATTTTTTTACTTTTTTGTTGTAGCTAGGTATAACTCCCAATAGTCAATGGCATTACTCATTCAGCCAACATAATAAAAGTATTTTAAAGAATTTAAATATTAAATAACAATTTAATTAATAAAATAAACAATTTTTATCTTATACTTATTCTATTTTATTTTCATGAATATAGTGCTAAATAACATTAAAAACCCATTTAATGTCATACAAAAGTTTACTGTGGCAGTATAAGATTCTGTCTGCTCATTTACGCAAGTGTAAGGTTTAAAAAAATATTTTTGGTGTATTCCTTTTGGTTCCCACCTTACGAAATCGAGTAAATAGTATTCAACAAAAGAAATCAAGAATAATTTGTTTTAATAATTTATTTACTTACATCATTTTTGATTTAAAAAAAAGATTCAATGCGGGATTAGTAAAATGAGAACAATTACCAATTGTTCCAGGCGGGAAAATAAAGACACGATTTTTCCATTTTGATTCCAACCAGTTGCTCGTGGGATGGGGACGTAGTGGAGTACACCACTTTTCTGCACTAGAGAAGAAACGTATCACTTCCTGCCCACTTTTTATAATAACGAGTCAACGACCCACTTTCATAGCATGAGATATGAAAAGGCCTTTTCACATTTCGTACTCTTAATTATGTATGTATACTCATGTCGATAGCAAAGGTAAATATGCTTACTAATTAATACAAATTGTTTTAAATTCGTGTGAGTTACTTACCTATAATTACTACATAGGTACTTGATTATTTCTCTGATAAGTGTGGTAAACCGATCAGAACGATATAGCAGGATATAAAACGGTTCTCGTAAAATATTTGTCTCCAATAATTCACCCCGCGATTACCTAATTGCTTGAAATTAAGATTGTTGGGAGGGTGTCCAGCATTGGGACATTTACGTTAAATAATTGGTTAAATATAAAACAAAGCTTCCGACAAAAAACAGGTCTGATAAATTAAAATAAATCTAGTGATTTAGTGATTTATTCATAAAAAACTTGCAAATGAGCAAGGAATGCTAGGATTGTCTAATAATTGCCTATTTTCATTCTTCAATGGCATTCTTTCTAATGTACCTAGTTAAAACACCAGTTACTATATATTGTATCTGAGCTCAACTCATATTACGAGCGACTAACCACATATTACTTACACAAGGCACCTACTGAAGTGTATCATTACGAGGTCAGGAAGATGCGATAAGTTCCAAGTCTTAATTTAATATGCACCACATTATAAATATAAGTCAGTGACTTTGTAACATAGCACTACAAGATCGAACGAACTATGAAAAAAACTAGGGACCTTTGCTCCGGGCACTCACTGGAACAATTTAGTTTATAATTTAGTTTATTTTTAATATTAATATATTTTTAAGTTTGGTTATGTTAAATTCATGTTAGTTATCACATAACGTCCATGTTGTGCCAACTCCCGTATTAATCGGAGGCTCTGCGCTCGAAGTTGTTGACGATTATGTATACCTAGGACAAACAGTCCAGTTAGGTAGGTCCAACTTCGAGAAAGAGGTCACTCGTCGAATCCGACTCGGTTGGGCAGCGTTCGGGAAGCTCCTCAGTATCTTTTCGTCCAAATTGCCGCAGTGTCTTGACCAGTGTGTGTTGCCAGTGATGACATACGGATCTGAGACGTGGGCGCTAACGACGGGCCTCATAAGAAGGCTCAAGGTCACGCAAAGGGCAATGGAGAGAGCTATGCTCGGGGTTTCTCTGCGTGATAGAGTCAGAAATGATGATATCCGCAGTAGAACTAGGGTCACCGACATAGCTCGCAGAATTGCAAACCTTAAGTGGCAGTGGGCGGGGCACATTGCTCGCAGAACTGATGGCCGGTGGGGCCGGAAGGTTCTGGAGTGGCGTCCGCGTACCGGAAGACGAACTGCCGGTAGGCCTCCAACGAGATGGAGCGACGACCTGGTGAAGGTCGCGGGAATTCGGTGGTTGCGAGCGGCACAGGATCGGTCGGAGTGGCGAGCCTTGGGGGAGGCCTATGTCCAGCAGTGGACGTCTATCGGCTGACATGATGATGATGTAAAATAACTTTGCTCTCGTGTTGCACACATAATTTTTCACCTCAGTAGTGAGAACATATTAAAGGTTAAAACGTATTTCGAATTACACAGAATAAACAGAAAAAAATGTAATTTAATATGTAATATAATACCATACCATACCATACCATACGATACGATACGATACGATTCGATACGATACGATACGATACGATACGACACGACACGACATGACACAACACGACACGACACGACACGACACGACACGACACGATACGATACGATACGATACGATACCATACGATACCATACGACACCATACGATACCATACGACACCATACGATACCATACGACACCATACGATACCATACGATACCATAATAAAAGTATGAAGTGGCAGTTCATGGCCTTCACTAAATTAAAAAGCTACATTGTTTCACTCCCTGGAGTGAGGAAAGTAGGCTTGTTCGAGCTGCTGAGGTGAAAATAATAAAACGGGCCATTTTGCGGCTATGTTTGGTTATTTATTTAATCGTATGGCATAGTATGATAAACAGAAAACAGTTATAAATACAAATTGAGTCCAATCAGCCACTCGGTGGCCTCGTCGCTAAGGACGATCAGGAGGTCCATTGGCATAGCACGTTATGGGGCAATCCTCTATTATGTGTTTGATTGTTTGTGCAGTCTCGCCACAACTGCAAGCCGGGGATTCCACCCATCCACAGCGGTGTCTGTAGTAAGCACAGCGACCGTGGCCAGTGCGAAGTCTGTTAAGGTTGCACCAGTGCCGTCTTGGGAGGTCGGACCCTTTGATTATGGCACCTGGGATTATTTCGGAGCCCAGCTTCCCCGCCATCAATGAGGTCAGCTGAACATCGTTTGGGAAGGCAGCCGGCTGGAAAACACTGCCGCCCCCAAATACTTAGGGGTGACGCTGGACCGTTCACTGACCTACAAAACTCACTGCCTCAACACCAAGCAAAAAGTGGCGGCGAGGAACAACATCTTGCGACGCATCACCGGGACCACGTGGGGGGCAACCCCACATACCCTACGCACAACGGCTCTCGCACTCAGCTTCTCTGCTGCGGAATATGCATGCTCAGTTTGGAATAATTCTACACATGCTGCCCAGGTTGACATAGCTCTCAACGAGTCCTGCCGCCTAATAACTGGATGCCTAAAACCCACCAAACGTGACCACCTATACCAACTGAGTGGAATTGCACCGCCGGACATACGCAGAGGCGTAGCCGTGGCTGTGGAGCGAGAAAAACAATTACGCGACCCGCGTCACCCACTGCACGACCACAAACCAGTTGCTGCAAGGCTTAAGTCCCGGAAGAGCTTCGTTACAAATTCAGCTCTACACCACCAAACCCCCCAAGAGACTCGCCTCAAATCATGGAACCTGCAACTCAGCGAGACATCGTTACGAATACCAGCTGCGGAACACCTGCCTCCAGGGGGAAAGGAAAAGTGGGCAGTATGGAAAGCCCTTAACAGACTTAGAACGGGAGTTGGTCGGTCAAAAGATAATCTTCTGAGAGGGGGAATTGGGCGACAAGGTGATACATTCTGCGAGTGTGGAGTAACCCAAACAACAATACACATGAGACAGTGTTCTCTGTGCTCAACGATGTGCACTGAGGAAGATCTCCTGAGGGCCACACCCCGAGGGCTAGAAGTGGCAAAACATTGGCAGACAAAAATTTAGTTTAAGAAGTTTGATCCCTCTACACGAGTAAGAAGAGATCAATGAGTTCCACGACTGTGACCACTCACGCTTCAGGTTGAAACAACTATCGACCAGACCCTTAAAGATACTGTAGGAGGCATTCCTGGATTTTAAGCGACAGTTGGTTGGGCTCAGAAACTCCGCCCGAATTGGTAGGGTTGGGTTCTTTTGGATCCGTGCCGCTTCTCGCATCAGGGCCTCTTTCCTTCTCAAGTCTGGCGGAGCGATCCGAGAAAGCACTGGCAGCCAGTGGGAAGGGGTTGAGAGTAGCGTACCGGAGATGAGTCGCATGGCCCTATTCAAGTCAACGTCTACTCTGGTGGTGTGGGCACTGCCCAACCATGCCGGTGCGCAATATTCAGCCGTGGAGTACACCAAGGACAGAGCAGAAGTTCTCAGGACATCGGCACTTGCTCCCCAAGAAGTCCAGCTTAATTTCTGGAGAATGTTGTTTCGGGTCTGGAGTTTTCGAGCTGTGCCGGTTAGGTGTTGCTTATACGTCAGAGATCGATCGAGAGTGATTCCCAGGTATTTTGGGGAAGAATTATGTATCAACGTGGATCCTTCAAAGTGCACCTTGAGCTCCTGTTTGGCACATTGATTGAGCAGATGGAAACAGGATACCTCTGTTTTGCTAGTGCTGGGTATTAGTCGCCATATCTTGAAGTACTTAGCTAGCACCTCCATATCGTCGGATAATGAGCCCTCTAAGTTTTTGAAGTTTTTGTGTATGTTATGTTACTAAACGGCTAAATCAATTAAAATTATTTTTAAACTAACAATAATGTTTTAATAGCTGACGGTCTTTCCACCGCGTATGAAATGGGATGCGATGACTGAAAATATTTTTTATAAATGTTCATGTGACCAGCTGACGGTCCACCGAGGTTCAACCGGCGGACCATTTTTTTATTCACAATAGCATCTAAACCATCATCTGACAAAGTATCAAGCGGGAGGCGATGACAATTTTTTGCGTGTTTCGGTGGCTGCCATTCCTCAATCCATCAACGGAGCGGCAGCTGACGTCCACAGGAGTTCATCATACATAGCCGTTAACCACTAAAAAAAGCAAAGCGCTGATTTGGTTGTGGCGCGCTTGTAATATAATGATGATATTCCCACGTAATGTTTGAGAAAACTTCGAACTTCGAAAAATAACACAGTTGTAGTTGTAGTAGTACTGTAGGTGGGTTATTCGAGTAGTTTTTTATAAGTTACTTTAGTTTTATTTATAGTTAAGGTTTTTTTTTTATAGATAATTTTTAGTTCTTAGGTATTTTTTAAATGTATTGTAACATCCCCATAATGTATCAATGCCAAGTGTAGGTAATAGTAGGTACTTTAATTATTTAAGTTAACTATTAATGCACTTCGTCTCTCCACTTTCGTCTCTCTTCGGCTTTGGACAGAGTAGCATGGCGGTCTTTGGTGTCGGAGGCCAAGATCCACTTCGGGTCGTCGCGCCACAGCAGTAAGTAAATAACTATTAATGACATTATTTATGTTTATTTATTACGGATAAAAAAAATACTGTATAAAATAAACGCACTGTACGCCTCAATATAGTATATATCAAGCTTTAGCTATAAATCTTAATCTGTCGATTTGACTTAGGTATTTATTTGTAAGAAACAGATAAAACACAAATTAACTAATTGAGGCTTGTAAAGTATCTATCTATCTATCTATACATATAATAAAGCGGAAGAGGGTCGAAAGTCTGTACATGGAAGATATTCGAAAAAAAATTGGCTGTGGATACTTAGAATCGATAACAGAACACATTCCAACAGTTTTTAGAATTTTTGTCTGTTTATCTGTTTGTCTGTTTATCTGTTTGTCTGTTTATTTGACCGCGCATCAAATGAAAACGGCTGAACGGATTTTGATGCAAACTTTACTAATCTGTCGAAAAAATCCACGGCCAGGTTATAGGGTATAAACATTTGAGAAATTTTACCCCTAAGGGGGTTAAAAATTGGATGAAAGTTTGTATGGGGTTCAAAATTAATTTTAAGCTAGCAATTTGAAACTTCGTAAGAAGATATATTATTGAAATACAAGAAAACTAATTTCAGCGTTTTTGAAAATTCATCCCCTAAGGAGGTGAAATAGAGGTTGAAAGTTTGTATGGAGATCAATTTTTTTTTGAGTGCGTTACTTGAAACTTTGTATAATGGGCATATTTTTATAATACAGGAAAAGTGATTTTAGCGTTTTCAAGAATTCGTCCCCTAACAGGGTTAAAAGGGGGTTGAAAGTTTGAATCCATTACAAATGCTTTAAAAAACTAATTTTGACGTTTTTGGAAATTTAACCCCTCAGGGGGTTGAAAAGGAGATGAAAGTTTGTCTTGGGGTGCAAATTTTATTTTTAAGCTAGGAACTTAAAACTGCAAAACGTTATTATATTAAAAAGCAAGAAAATTACTTTCAGCGTTTTTAAAAATTCATCCCCCATGGTGGTGAAAAAGGGGTTAAAAACTTTATCTTGATAACTATATCATTTTAGCTACTAGGCCAAGTTAGGTATCGTTTTTGTATAAATCGGGTATGCCGAATTCATTTATGATATCAAAATGACACTATTCCCGAGTGAAAACACAAAAAATATGAAAAAAACCGATTTAGATAAAATTTGGTATAGAGATAGTTTGAGTCCCGTGGAAGAACATAGGGAAGTTTTTATCCAAAAATGGAGACTGCGTTTGCATGGAGAAGCGGCCGTGCCCTTTCCTCTTAATAATGGTCACGTTTCCCACTCCGAAAACCAATTTGGATGACATGATTTTGATGGGAACACCCAAATATTCCGAAATACGTTTTTCCGATTTTTATAACCACGACTCTCATAATCTCGATTATTTATAAGTTCGAAATATCAAAATTACGATTTTTAAAAACACGATGGAATAAAATCACGAATGTGCTATTTCCGAAAACTTAAAATCCGATTGTCACTTGACAGAAAGCTTAAAGTTCAGATTTTACACTTTTCAAAAAATATTTTTTTTCCCAATTCCTAAATTCCGAAAAATCATTGTCCGATCGGAAATAAAATATTTCGGTATTCAGAAATTCGGTTTTTTACAAGATCGGAAAAATGAAATCCGTGATATTCAAATGAAGACTCACGTTTTAGTAATTATTACAGGTACCTGTCGTGCCGCGTCATGTTAAATTCGGCATAAAATATTTTTGGCATAAAAATTCGGCATAAATAAATTAGACAGAACTGCGAACCTGCGAACCCGAACTGTTGCTAGAAGTGGGTTAGGTTAGGTTAGAACTGCGAGGACCAGACGGCATACCTGGTCGTGCATTGGTAGTAGCACTCGCCGAGCTGGAAGAAGGAGTCAGAGGCCTTTTCACCTCTTGCCTGACTCATGGGCGGTTCCCCGATAGGTGGAAAACAGGCAAGTTGGTGCTCCTCCGGAAGGATGGGCGCCTACCTGATCAGCCATCGGCCTACCGCCCAATAGTGTTCCTCGACGAAACCAGTAAGCTCTTCGAGCGTATAATCGCAAGTCGTCTCGCCAGGAGCCTGCAGCCGGGTCTGAGTGACTGCCAATATGGCTTCCGCCCACTGCGCTCCACGCTGGACGCGATTGCCCGAGTTAGGGACTTAGCCGAGGAGGAGGTCTCTCAGGGTGGGGTTGCGATGTGTGTGTCACTAGACATCTCCAACGCCTTCAACACCCTGCCCTGGGAAACAATTAAGGCGGCTCTAAAATACCACAACGTGCCCGAGTACTTGCAGAAAATAGTGGCGTATTATTTTGCAGGCCGCGTTGTGATATTTTCCACAAAGGATGGCTGGGGGAGACGGGAGATGTCGTGCGGTGTTCCACAGGGTTCAGTGCTGGGGCCGCTCCTGTGGAACATTGGGTACGACTGGGTCCTACGCGGGGCCACTCTGCAGGGGGTCAGTATCACATGTTACGCTGATGACACTCTCGTGTCGGCCCGTCGTAGCAGGACCCACAGGGAGGCCGCTTACCTAGCCACAGCAGGGGTGGCACTGGTGGTCCACAGGATCCGTGCTGTAGGCTTAGAAGTGGCCCTGCATAAATCCGAGGTTCTGGTTTTCCACGGGTCTCGAAATAAACCACCGGATGGGACACAGATAACTGTGGGAGGAACTTTCATCGCCGCCGGGTCGACGATGAAGTACCTGGGACTCGTTCTCGACGGCAGGTGGAAGTTTGAGGAGCACTTCCAGCGCCTGGCTCCAAAATTGCTGGCTGCAGCCGGAGCCCTTGGACGGATCCTCCCTAATCTAGGCGGACCAGGAGGAGCCTGCAGGAGGCTATATTTGAGTGTGGTGCGCTCAATGGCGCTCTACGGGGCGCCAATATGGGCGGGTACCCTGAGCTCTCGGGGTGCGGCCCTGTTGCGCCGTCCGCAGCGGGCCATAGCTCTCAGGGTGGCTCGAGCGTACCGCGACAACTCGCACGCAGCAGCTGGCCTCCTAGCCGGGAACCCGCCATGGAAACTTGAAGCTAAGGTTCAGTCCGCGGTTTATTGGCGAGTGCTGGAAGCAAGGAAGGAGGAGAACTGGCCCGCCCCACGTAAGGTCCGCCAGTGGCGTGAAGAGGCGCGAGACGCCCTCTACCAGCAGAGGTCAGAGCGTATGGAAATCCCGGGTGCTAGCCGGGACCTAGTGGCCGCTGTGCGGCCTGTTCTTAAGGAATGGATCGAACGCAAGCACGGCGCACCCTCCTTCCATCTCTCACAGCTCCTAACGGGGCACGGCTGCTTCGGTTGGTACCTATGTGAGAGGTTAGGAAGAGAGCCGACGACGGCGTGCCACCACTGCAACGGAGGAGCCGTAGATACGGCCCAACACACGCGCGAAGAGTGCCCTGCGTGGGCGGAGCCTCGCGCTATCCTGTCCGCAGCTGTGGGAGGAGACCTCTCACTGCCGGCGCTAATACGCCGCATGGTCAGCAGTGAGGTGGTATGGGCGGCAGTAGCCACCTTTAGTGTCACCGTCCTGACACAAAAAGAGGCTGCAGAAAGCTCCCTCAGCGCCGTAGGAGGCCAGGCCGGCGGCGAAGGGCCTACGCAGCCCGAATGATGCCGCCTTAACTGGGACCTGCGGGTGATGGGCCGGGAGTTCCATCACTCGCCTGAAGAGGTTCTGAGCTGGAAGGCCCTCAAGTGCCAGCGGAGTAGGCTGCTGGAGCAGTCCCAAAAGACGAGCCCGCGAGGGCAACGCCGGCGGGGTATCGGAGGTCTAAAGTCACGTTCCCGAAAACCCGCCCACAAAGCGCGCGGCGGAACACCCCAGGGGGTTTAGGCCGTGGGAGTCGGACATACCCACCTTAGGCTTCTCCCGGGCCGGTGCGATCCATAACGGATTCCCCCTGGGTAAAAAAAAAAAGTTAGAACTGCGACCCCCAAGAAAACGAACTGTTGCCAGAAGTAGGTTAGGTTAGGTTAGAATTGCGACCCCCAAGAAAACGAACTGTTGCCAGAAAAGTGGGTTAGGTTAGGTTAGAACTGCGACCCCCAAGAAAACGAACTGTTGCCAGAAAAGTGGAAATTTAAAAATTGGGATATTTAAAATAGGAATCACGTTAATTCGGAATAAGGGCAATTCCGAAATCATGATTTTGAAAACCGTAAATGTTAAATTCGGTGTTTGCCGATGTGTTCGGAATTGTTATAGTCGGAATTATGTAGTTCGGAATTTACAAAATTCGGCTTTTTGGGTTTTTGGGAAATATAAATCTTCGTGATTTCATCATTCGTAATTATGACAGTCGGAATTTTGATGGGTCGAGCATTTAAAAATCGGAATGATAAAATTCGGAATAAAAATTTTCGGAATTATGTAGTGTACCCGATTTGGATAGGACGTAAAAATACAAAAATGGTACTGTATCGTTCGATATACACCTACTACTCTATGCCGTTTAAATCACGTCAAAAATTTGAATAAGGGCAAAAAAAATATTGATTTTGGAG
This sequence comes from Cydia strobilella, assembly GCF_947568885.1. Classification (NCBI taxonomy): domain Eukaryota; kingdom Metazoa; phylum Arthropoda; class Insecta; order Lepidoptera; family Tortricidae; genus Cydia; species Cydia strobilella. The sequence goes on along the minus strand of NC_086041.1, from coordinate 16,623,720 downwards.
TGTAATTTTATTTAGTGGTAGCAAAGAGGATATAATATTATAGAGCGGTACTGTCATAGTAAATTTTGTAACCACAATAAATTCACTGCCATCTATCGACACGCTTTAAAACTAAAAATGAAGATTTATAAAAATACGATAAAATGTATTTAAATATGGATAAATGTTTTTTTTTATTTGCATTAATTATTTTTATTATTTTGACCCATGTTCTTTCACTGATATGCGTTAAAATTGTTAAATAATAACAAACGAAACCGTCAACGCCCTCTATACGAGGCAAAAGGTAGTAGCGACATCTGATCGAGAATCAAATTTTCGTGATTTTCGAGGCACTTTTTTCCTTAGACTGTATCCATCTATTACGGAGTTATATCTATCTTTGGTGGTAGGTACCTAATTGTAAAATATTTTATCTTGACTACAGTCCTCTAGCGTATCCATCTGTCAACTTTACTTTAAGTTCCGTCTCCAGGGGACAGGGAGATAAATTAGGGGTGAATTAGCCGCATACTGACACAGACCGACTTCCACGCAGGCGAAGCCGCGGGCACAGCTAGTAATGCATAAGGGAATATATTTTTACTATTATAATTTACGGCCTCCACTAAACGCATGATCTACTCATACTCAAACGGCAAAATATCTGCAAAAGATACACAAATATGAGTATAGCGCCAAGTCAGTCAGCGTCTCGCTCGCGCCAATACTTGTACGAAAACATACGAGCAAAATCCACGCCCAACTGATATCATTTTGATGTCACAATTTAAGTTTGAATTTGCCTCTTAGACGTAAGTAGTCAACACAGTAAAGTAGGTAAACAGGATCTTAGTTGCTGAATCACTGATATAATAATAGAGATTTATTAAAACAAACTACTTAATATTTATAGCCACTCTTGTACCTCTGCTTATATTTACCACGATTATTGCGCTATTGACTTTAAGAACACATAAAGATACTCATATTTTTAATTAATTAGTATACTAATCATGAATTGCGACAACATCAACAATGTAAGTGTGTTTACTAGAAGTAACCGTGATTCACGAGCACGTGTCGGTTCGACGCGGGCGCATATCGTGTCTCGTGTCGTGTTTGTGTCGCTTTAGTCCAAGGGCAACACGTGTCAATAGGGAATATTACGCGAAACTCTGCGTAGGGGGCGCCACTACCACAATCTGTAATCTATACATATATATAAACTAGCGACCCGCCCCGGCTTCGCACGGGTAGTTCAGCTAATTTACACAAAACCATTACAAATTATCCATATAAACCTTCCTCTTGAATCACACTATCTATTGAAAAAACCGCATCAAAATCCGTTGCGTAGTTTTAAAGATCTAAGCATACATAGGGACAGACATACAGACAGCGGAAAGCGACTTTGGTTTATAATATGTAATATGTAATGATGAAGACAAGTGATGATGCACGTGTCCTGACCGACTGACTCACTGACTGATTCATCAACGCAGAGCCGAAACTACAAACGATAGAAGGTTTAAATTTGCATACCAGGTTGCATTTATGTACCTAGTGTACAAGAGATAAGAAGCGATTTTGAAAAATTAACTAAGGAGGTTAAAAAGGGGATGAAAGTTTGTATGGGGTTCAAGTTTTATTTTAAGCTAGCAATTTGAAACTTGGTAAAAAGATATATTATTAGAATACAAGAAAACTGATTTCAGCGTTTTTGAAAATTCATCGCCTTAGGTGGTGAAAAAGGGGTTGAAAGTTTGTATGGAGATCAAAATTTTATCAAGTGCGGGACTTGAAACTTAGTATATGGGCATATTGCTAGAATACAGGAATAGTTATTTGTTATACAAGGGTGCAAAGTTGTATTTTACCCGCGAGTGTTTCAACACACGAGAAGTAAAATACATTTGCACCCGTGTGTAACACAAAACATCCACAGGCATCATCTTCATCACTGGAATCACTAATTTTTGTACGATATTATAACAGAAAACACTGGAAATTCTTGTTTTTACGTGAGTCGGTGAGAAGTGTTTTTAAGTAAAAATTTTGTTGACTATGTTGACATTTCTGTTCCGACGTATGAAATGTCAACGATGCGTTTTGAAATTGCATCGACTCAACTTGTGCGTTCAGAATTATATTTAACATCACTATAAGAAATCTAACGTTTCTTATGGAATTTTAAGGTTTATACTAAGCTAATTGTTTTGCTTACTGTATATACCTAGGTACCTACCAATAGGTAGAAACACACCGCAACCGACACGAATCTTGCCAATCGCGACTTCAGGTAATAATGAGCATCCTTCTTGTATAATCCGGTAGGCAAGTGAACACACGGTAAGGTAATCACTTACCATTACTACCAAATCGGTACTTTCGCTGTCGCTCGCTTGTACAGTAAATTTGCCCTGTCTATTTGTGCCATCAAATATGTTCCAGCCCACTTGCACCATCCGACTAACCCGGAGTTAAAAAGCGATTCCGTTAACCCAGTGTCAAATTGTACTGGTAACCATGGTAACTCCAAGGTTAACCGACTAACCCCGGGTTAGTGGAATTGTGCATGTGGCCCTAAATGGTGTGCCAAGCCCGCGTCGCGAGTTGACAAGTCCATCGTGATCGTGAAGTCTTATGACTCAAAGCTATATAAGCGGATGTTTCAATTCCGTTAAACAGAATCATAAAAGGTTAATCACATGTCAGGATCCTTATTGAATAAAAACTGGCCAAGAGCATGTCGGGCCATACTCAATGTAGGGTTCCGTAGTTACCCTTCCGTCACAAGCAATACGAGTAGGCTAAACGGGAGCTATTTGTATAATAGTAAATAGTTTATTTTTTTGGAATATTACAATAATTTGTTCATTAAAGTATCAATATAAGCGCATTTGCCTCATACTTTTAATTTGTTTACTTTTTCGTTCTAAAAAAAGTGACGAGTAGTACAAGCGATTTTATCTTATGCCCAATTGCCCACGGAGTGCAAATGTTATTTTAAACGTCAAACTTTTTACTTTATTTATATGAATAAACCAAATAAGAACCTAACTTTAAAACCCCATTCGCTGTAGTATTCATTTAATGTCTAATAGGTTTTTTTATTCAAAGAGACTACACAATTAAATAAACATAGAACAATAAACTATAAATAACCTTAAAATAATAATAATACAAACTATAAATAAATTTAAAACAAAGGCTCTATAAATAAAACACGTCCGTCGTTGGGCAGTGTGCCCAGAAGGCTGGCCGCATTGCCACGTTGAATAGCACCTCTTGATTATCCAAAAAAAAAATTCCACGTAAAAATTCCTTTAATTTTGGGAATAGCCTGTAGCCGCTGGGGGCCAAGTCAGGCGAATACGGTGGGTGCTCCACCAATTCGAAGCCTGCTTGGTGTATGGCAGCCTTAGCGACACAGGACGTATGGACGGTAGCATTGTCTTGGTGGAAGAGTACGCCACTTGTCAACTTGCCCCGGTGTTTCTCTTTAATAGCCTCTCGCAATTTTAGAATTAAGTTTGCATAATAGGCCCCTGTAATAGTCTCTCCCTTTTTCAAATAGTCAGCCAGGATTATTTCTTAAGCATCCCAGAATACAGACAGCATAACCTTTCCTGCAGACGATGCCACTTTAAATTTACGTGGTGGCGGAGAACCACTGTGTTTCCACTGCTTACTTTGAATTTTAGTTTCGGGATCATAGTGATGTACCCAAGACTCGTCCATGATTACGTATCTATGGAGAAAATTATCTTTATTAGCTTGGTACATATCCAACAGACGCTGGCAAATCAATACTCTGTCTTTTCTGATCAATGGTCAACATTCGTGGCACCCATCTTGCACTGATCTTGTTCATACCCAATTCTTTAGTAAGTATCTGTTGCACTACATGATATGACAAGCCAGTCTCATCGACAATTTGCCTGATACGTATTCGCCGGTTTTGTAACACCATATCGTGAACTTTATTAATGTTTTCGTCTGGAGTGACCGTTACAGGTGGTCCACCGCCATGTTGGATTTCACAATTGGATCTTCCGCACTTAAACTCTCGATATCAACGTTTCACTATGTAATAGGATACTGCACACTCCCCTACAGTTGCCACAATATCTTGAGGGATTTGAGTTGATGTAAAATATTTTTTTGTAGATATTTTATTACCGCCCTCTGCTCAACAAAATCCATTTTCATACAAAAAAACCACGACTCAACAATTACAGTAAGCTGTAGCTCAATAATAGTTCGACATTTAAAAATGTTTTATTTTTTTAATAACCTCTAAATTTCTATAAACCTTCAGCAAAAAGGTTTTAATAACCAAGTGACAGCAAAGAGGTCAGGGGTGGTGCGTACGGATCAACCCTCGTAAGTCCTTGTACAACCGGCGCGCGCTTGGCCCCCCACGGCCCAGCGTTTCGAGTTTCGACCCCAGTTCTATTTCTACGATTTTTTCATATTTTTGAACTCGTGGTTTAAATGTTATGTAACTACGGAACCCTACATTTAAATGTTTAAATATTAGTTTAAATGTTTAATTGTGTCCCCCTGACACAATTTTTTTTCATTCGGAGCAGTTATTTCTGAAAATATTAACTTTATCAAAAAAAAGATTGATGAAGACCGGTATTCGTTTTGAAAGAGCTATCCAACGATACCCCACACTAATATAGGATTGAAGAAAAAAAAGAATTACATCCCCACTTTACGTGTAGGAAGCTACCCAAAATTTTATTTATTTATTTAATTTTATCACTGTCGGCATAATTGACTTCTCCAATTAATTTTATTTTTTTATTTTTTTCTCAGCTCGGAAACATGCGTAGGACATGTTTTACGAATAACCTATGTAATACTTTTTTAAATAATTGAATATTATCCGATTTCTCTTATAAAACACATAAAACCGTAGTTATTGTGTTCTCCGTTTCACTTTTTTGCAGACATTTTTGATTATCAGAAAAAACAACCGGACAAGTGCGAGTCGGACTCGCCCACTGAGGGTTCCGTACAAATGTAACTTTTTTTTTACAAATTTATAGTTTTGAGATTTTTCCCTGTACTTGTAGTGTAAGACAATATTACTTGCCAAATTTCATAGTTCTAGGTCAACGGGAAGTAACAAGTACCCTATAATTTTTTATTCCCTTGAGATATTTATATCTATATTTTATTGCGTTAACTTACAAGTGCAGGTTACAAGTTTGATTTTTTTTTCACCCCTTCAAAGGACTGTAGACCTGAGTATATGGTTTTAATTTCAACTCGAATACCTCCACGCGTTCCCGAGATAAAGGGTCTTGACAGACAAACAGACAGACGGACGGACGGACGGACGGACGGACATGTCCTATAAGGAGTGATCCTATAAGGGTTCCGTTTTTTCGTTTTGAGATACGGAACTCTAAAAATAGGCCGATTCCGTGTAAGATAACTCTGCAGCGACTTTGCAGTGACCAAGTGTGAAGGTGCCACTATATACATAATATTATTATAGGAATCTGACCATAATCTGACTATATTGTAGCACTTCCACAATATCACAGCAGTCTGATGTGCAGAGTTAGCTTCGTCTGACTACCTACGATCGAATTCATTTACCTGCCAAACCATCATCTTCATCCATCTTAGGCTAAAGCATTAACAATGTTATAAAAAATATATTCATTCACGAAACAGACGATGGTGCAAATTTTAATTTGACTCTTTTCAACGGTCCGTATAACAGAATCACAAATTATTTAGGAAAACCGTAGTTAATAAATGTTTGGCACTATTTTCAGCAGTGCAGTCTGTTCAGTGCAGCAGCCTACCGATTAGTGAGGGATGGTTTAAAACTCAGATTGTTCCAAGGGTTAGGAGAAAGTACCTACCTATACGACAATGCTACTTTCTCTAATTATTTCTTATCGGTTCGGTTTGTAAAATAAGTAATCCTCACGGGCTATCAGGTCGGTGCGGCTGCACTAGCCATTGTCCCGGCTCAAGTAGAAAATTACTGTATCCGCCTCGCAGCGTCTTATTTCACGACAGTTTGCTCCTTTTAGCGCCGCTCAGTGGCCTCAAATCTTTCTATGGACCGCGAGCTGTGCAGCAAAATTTGAAAAGACAAAGCGTTTAGAATTTTACAATTTTTTCAGGTTGTCACTATGTACAAGCAAAACCTTATATGTAACCCTTGTTTATACGTATACCCCAAACAATTTTCTGATAATTCCTTGAACTTACAGGATACTTATTAATATAATGTATGCAATCAGTGGCTGCCATGTCAGGTGGTTGCCTTATACCTATTATCGTTGATACATTTGTTAGTAATTAAGCTTAAATAAAAAAAAAAGAATGTACCCGTACCTATTTAAAAAAAAACCGGTCAAGTGCGAGTCGGACTCGCGTTCCAAGGGTTCCGTACATTACACAATTTAAACAATGTGGTTTTTTTATGTGAAACATGAGTGAAATGTCTTTAAAAAATCCGTAGGGGTCGGATCAAAAACTAAGTAATTAAGTCCGACTCACGCTTGACTGCACATTTCTAATAGGTTTTCCTGTAGTCTATTTTGTGTATTTTTTTCAATTCATTTTTTTTTAATTTTTGACCCAGTAATTTCGGAGATAAAGGGGGAATGGTCATTTTTTGCCTATTTTCTTGAATAACTTCTAAACTATTTATCCTAAAATTATAAAAAAAATATATTTAAGATTCTCACTATGAGCTCTTTCATTTTATATGTAACACGATACAGTTTGAAAAACTTTATTTTTTAATTTTGTCATTTACCCCCCAAAAGTGGCCCCCGCTTTTAAAATTCGTTTGTTTACGTTACATTGCCGTCTTTGGGTCACAAACTTACATATGTATACCAAATTTAAACTTAATTGGTCCAGTAGTTTCAGAGAAAATAGGCTGTGACAGACGGACAGACAGACAGACGCACGAGTGATCCTATAAGGGTTCTGTTTTTTCCTTTTGAGGTACGGAACCCTAAAAAAACTTTATAGACCCACGGGAGTTAAATTAGTGATTGATCTGTAAGAATGCGTGGAATATGTTCCCTTTAAGAGGGTGATGAACGTAAGTTTCCTTAGACACAATCAGCTAAAAGATTGTAGCTCAAACTATAGCGAATATAATATATACATTTTTAACGTTTTTATCACACTTATTCATAAAGGGTGTTTTTCCACGTATGCCATTAGGAAGTAGGTAATTAGTCCCAAGGGTGAAATTTATTTTTAAATTTAGTGAATTAGATCATATCTACGAACTACTCGTGTTGTAATTCGCACACAATGGCGCGGAAGTTTATATCAGAATAAATTAATGTTTTGTTTTTATACCTTAAATCGAGTTTTAGAGTACCTACGCTATTTCTGACACCTGTGCACTTACCATGAGACGCCAATACCATATTCGTTAGCGCCGGCTATTTTACCGAAAAGACTGAGTAACTACTGAGCGAGTAGGCAAAAAGTAAGTAAAAATTTTTTCCCCTCACTAGCTCGGAAAGCCGTCTTTTATCCTTTAAAACAAGCGGGGAAAAACGCATTTTATCCACTAGTGGGGAAAGTAACTTGACCTTGGATAGAGCGTGTTTGTAGCTTGACAAAAATAAAACGTAAAACGCTCATAAAATTGGGTCGTTCGATATTAATTATCATTAAATAAATGGTTTGAGAATCTAATAAATAATACCAGATTTAGCTTTATTTAATGATTTTAAGTCATAAACCTTGAAATTCCATAATAAACGTTTGTTTTTAATAATTATATAAAATATAATTCTGATCGCACAAGTTAAGTCGATGCAATTCCAAAACGCATCATTGACATTTCATACGTCAGAAATATCAACATTGTCAACAAAAATTTTACTTAAAAACTTCTCACGTAAAAGTACAGAATTTCCAGAGTTTTTTGTTATAGTATCGTAAAAAAATGAGTGATTCCAGTTGATGAAGATGATCTAACGCCTGTGGATGTTGCACTTTCCTCGCTATAGTGAGGGGAAAAGTTTTGTGTTACACACGGGTGCAAATGTATTTTACTTCTCGTGTGTTAAAACACTCGCGGGTAAAATACAACTTTGCACCCTTGTATAACAAATAACTATTTTAATACAGTTGCTCAAAAAGTGCTACTTTTCGTGGCTGTTTAGCGTGCGGAAAGTTGGTTTTCGCGAACTAATGCTTTTTACTTTTCCAATTTTTTTAAATGTTTACTTGTTCCAATTCATGACTACTTATTGATGAGTGTTAATATTAGTTTCCTTTAAACGTCGTAATCAACATAAAAACCTAATGTTAATGTAAGAATACGAAAAATATGCATATTTCATATTTTATTACTTACCTCTTCATCATTATAAGTATTATAACACGTTTATTTTTTAATGTTGAAAAACCGTTCTTAATAAGTTGTCTGAATGGAACGGAACGCCTGTCAAAGAAGAGGCGTATTTTCTTACTGCAGGAATGTTTTAAGTTTTCAAAGGCAACATTCGATATTGTTTTTATAAATATACGATACACAAATAATCGTAAATAACGATATTTAGGTAATAATAGTACAAAGTTTTAATATTTACAATTGTTTCTGTCTTATAAAACATGCATTTGAAAAAAAAACTTTCATTAAAGTGGGTTCAATAATAATAACAAAATCTATTCTAGTCAAATAAAAGCTAGAAAAACACCACTTCATAATGTCAATGTTAATGATGTCAGTGTCACAGAATTAATAATATAAAAGTTTCGAATTCCATTCCTTGCTTGTTGCTTTTCTTATGTTTTCGCAACTGTATTAAAAAACGTCGTTCGATACACGTGCGGATATGTCATTCTTCAAGTAATGACATACTTTCCGCACTAGCATCGAAATGTACTAATACCCTACTAATTTAAAGCGTCGTAGAACAGTGTCACTATGTAAATGAAAACCCATCGGTAACATGGAAAACCTTTGAAACTTTTTGCATAGCCACCGTTAAACACGAACTAGGGGTCAGCAAAGGAGCTCTGCACAGTGCAAAGGATGCCAAATGGTGGAACAACTGCACCAAAGATAGCGTTGCTAATAAGAAACGTCTGTTTAAAATCTGGCAAAATACAGGCTCCGATGAAGATAAGGAAAATTACAAACAAGCCAAAAAAGCTGCAATAACAACGGTGGCCGTTGAGAGAGATAAGGCTGATTCAGAGTTTTACAAACAACTAGATTTAACCACTAGTAATGATATATATAAAGTGGCTAGACGTAGACACAATGATACTAAGGACTTCAAAACTACCAAGTATATTAAAAACAGAGAAGTCACTCTACTCACAAACGACAAGGATATCTGCGATAGATGGTACGAGTACTACCAAAACTTGTTAAACGAAGAATTCCCTAGACATCGAGAAGCAGAATTACCGCCAACCGAAGGACCAATCGGTGAAATAACCCCGGCAGAAGTGAGGAAAGCAATCTCTAAAATGAAAAACCACAAAACAACGGGTCCTGATGATGTACCCGCAGAGCTCTGGAAACTTCTAGAAAGCGATGGAGAGATTTGGCTCTCAACTCTATTCAATAGGATTTTAGACGACGGGGAAATGCCAGTTGCTTGGAGAAAAAGTATATTGGTCCCGTTTTACAAAAACAAGGGAGATGTTAGAGATTGCGGAAACTTTAGGGGTATTAAACTTACATCACACACTCAAGATCTGGGAGCGAGTCCTAAGTGAGCGCCTTCAGAGTTTAATTCATTGTACAGAAAATCAATTTGGGTTTATTTATTGCTGGAAAAGGAACCACAGAAGCAATACATGCAATAAGGCTGTTAGTAGAAAAAGCTCGTGAAAATAAACAAACATTGTGGATGATCTTCATAGATTTGGAAAAAGCTTTTGACCGAGTACCCCGAACACTGATATGGTAGGCTTTAAGGTCGCAAAACGTTCCTGAACGATACATAAAGCTTATAACAGACATGTATCGCAACGTGCAGACAAGCGTTCGAAGCCCAGCAGGTATGTCAAAGAGCTTTGATATTGAAGTTGGGGTTCGTCAGGGAAGCGCTCTTAGCCCTCTACTATTCAATACCATCATGAATTACCTCACCGAGAGAATCCAGAAACCCTTACCGTGGAACCTATTGTATGCTGACGACGTGGCTCTGATATCAGACAATAAACAAGAAGTACAGGATAGTTTAGATCAATGGAGGAGATCTCTGGAGCCAAACGGATTGCGCATAAGTATAACCAAGACGGAGTATATGGTGCTCAACTTCGGCACTGACAAATCTAGCACGACACACACTGAGCTGAAGCTTGATGGAGAAATCCTACCAAGAGTAAAAAAGTTCAAATACCTAGGTTCTGTTATTGCTGAGGATGGCACGATTACAGCCGACATAAAGCAACGAATATCATCTGGATGAAATAAATGGCGCGAACTAACAGGGGTCTTGTGTGACCCAAAAATGCCAATAAAAACAAAAGGCAAGATATATAAAACCGCCGTTAGGCCAGTTCTACTATACGGTAGTGAAACGTGGGCTACGAAGCAAATACATGAGCAAAAACAACACACTACTGAAATGCGTATGCTTCGTTGGGCAGGAGGAGTTACCCTTAAAGATAGAGTCCGAAATGAATATATCCGGGGCACCTTCAAGGTGGCACCAGTTACCGAGAAGATAAAGGAATCCAGACTAAGGTGGTTCGGACATGTGATGCGTAGACCCGAAAACCAAGTTGTGAAAAAGTGCCTTTCCATGGCTGCAGCAAAGGGAGGAAGGGGCAGGCCAGTAACTACCTGGCTGACGAATGTCCGGAGAGACATGAAGGATTTGGGCCTGTCCAGTGACGACGCATATCAGCGAACAAAGTGGCGCCTTAAGATTAGGAAAGCCGACCCCGCGTAACGGGATAAGGCGAGGACAAAGAAGAAGAAGAAGAACTGTGTCACTATGTAAAGTGTAAGGTGTGTTTTGAATTTGTGTATGTTGTCACTGTGTTGCGAACTCGAAAGATTTGAAGTTGGCATAGTTACAATAATAATTTATCGTGATTATTTTGTAAAAACCGGACAAGTGCGAGTCGGGCTCGCCCACGGAAGGTTCCGTACTTTTTAGTATTTGTTGTTATAGGGGCAACAGAAATACGTCATCTGTGAAAATTTCAACTGTAGCTATCACGGTTCATGAGATACAGCCTGGTGACAGACAGACAGACGGACAGCGGAGTCTTAGTAATAGGGTCCCCTTTTTACCCTTTGGGTACGGAACCCTAAAAATTGCATGTACTCATTATGAATGAATTCATTCATAAAGTACCTACCTGTAGACTTATACCTAATAATCGTTGTATCTATAAAAAAGTTGGAGAGAAAAGGTATCAGAGGAATACCACTTTTACTTTTTTAAAACTATCTCTATGGCCGAAAGCAACGGGTTAAACTGGGCAAATGTGTCAGCGAGGATGAGGACGTCTAATATGGCGTACCGCAGGGAAGCGTTCTGGGTCCGACTTTATTTTTAGTTTATATCAACGATCTCTGCGATATGACCATTCCTAGCGCAAAAATATTCTCTTATGCTGACGATACAGCTGTCGTTTTTAGTGGAAAATCATGGGAAGAGGTAAGGGTCGCAGCTGAACTCGGAATGGCACACATATCAAAGTGGTTAAGGATGAATCTACTAACATTAAATACTACTAAATATAAATAAGACAAAATATGTTTGTATCAGCATCTCACTACCGACTCCTGAAATAGATCTAAAAATTCACTCTTGTCACCAATCTAGCTTTTCTACCTGTAACCCTCCTACTATTGAAAAAGTCTCAGAAACTAAGTATTTGGGTGTACAACTGGATGAGCATTTAAATTGGTACTCTCACCTTGACCAAGTCATCGGTAGAGTCAGAAAACTGCTCTGGATCTTTAAGTCGCTAAGGCACATTGCACCAGGTAAAGCAAATCTTACAAAGTCTCGCAACATCTTAAACGAAATCTATATCTCCCTGGTGCAATCTGCCTTATTATACTGCATATCGGTCTGGGGAGGTGCAGCAAAAAGTCGCTTTATCTATCTTGAAAGGGCTCAACGTGCACTCATAAAAGTGATGTACTTCAAAAAAATTAGATATCCTACTGAAATGCTTTATCAAACTAGTGATCTTCTATTGGTAAGGAAATTATATGTTCTGCAAACAATAATGAAAAAACACAAACTAATACCCAACAACCCTAATTATAAAAACAAAAGAAATATCGTCAATGTAGCTAAATCCTTCCGTACGAGAACTAACTTTGCAAGATCACAGTTTAATTCAAAGTCGTCCTACCTCTATAATAAAAACAACAGAGAATTAAACTTTCACTCAAAACCATACCACACACACACACACACACGCACGCACGCACGCACGCACGCACGCACGCACGCACGCACGCACGCACACACACACACACGTCTCAGTCGATATTCACACCTTAAAATCAAACAAGTAAAAATAAACAGAATTAAAGAAATTATGAAATAAAGAATTTTGTTGAATTTTATCTATACCAGGGACCGTTACCTGTATATAGGTAACTAAAAATCAAAATAACACAACATTCGCAATAAATTTTCCGATATTCTAGAATTATATTTAGCTAAGGGCAATGAGTTATCAGATAAGCTAATTGAAATACAAAAATATACGAAATTGAATACCGGTTAATTTGTATGAAACAAATACCGGTATTCGGTCCCTGATCTATACAAGCAAAATCAGACACCTCAGTTGCGTAAGTGGATGTATAAATTCACTAGTATCATTGTATATTTTGATACATTATCAATGTGATTGGTTATCAGTTTATTATTACATATTTTATTTGGTTTATTGTAGGCCGTAGCCCTTTATTTTACAATTACACACTAAGTTTAAATCTTTATTTCAAGACGATCGGTCTGGCCTAGTGGGTCTGGTCTGGGTAGTGACAGTGACCCTGCCTATGAAGCTGATGGTCCAGGTTGGAATCCCGGTAAGGGCATTTACCTATTTGTGTGACGAACACTGATATTTGTTCCTGAGTCATGGGTATTTTTTATGTATAGAGGTATGTATTTATCTATATACGTGTGTATATCGTCGCCTAGCACCCACAGTACAAACTTTTCTTAGTTTGGGACTAGGTAGATCTGTGTAAGGTTGTCTCTAAATATTTATTTATTATTTATAATAAGATTAAGGACAACTATGTGGGGATATTGTTAAGCGAGGTTTAGACTAACAAGAACTTGCATGCAATTTTCATTACATTGCGGTATCTGATAAACATGTTGAATGCAGTTTACCTTAGTAGTCAGCAATGTAACGTTCTAAATCCAAATTTAAAATTCTTCTTTTTTTAGGGTTCCAATCCATATCTCAATATCTTATATACAAGGTGTTCACGAGGAAACCGAAAGATTTTAACCACGCTTTTCTGAGGCCAAAACAGGGAAAAATGGAAAAGTTTAGGTCAAATTCGAGAAAAAAAAAAATTTTTTTGTTTTTTTTTTTTCGATTTTTTTAGATGTATTTGTACATAAAAAGTAAATATTATTGGTAAACTTGTCACTTAAAATGGACTTTTACTTTTTTTTTTGTAAAACGTAGTTTTTACAAAGTGTTACCTTGTCACTTTTTGACATCTATCAATAAGGTTACTTAACTACGTCCCACAGTGGCAACATCGACATCAAAAATGCGTTTTGCACTATGTAACAATAAAAACTTGTTTTTTTTTAATTGGTATTAACTGAAACTAGGCAAATTACAGAAAAGTTTATAGGACATTTTAGTGTTTAAATATGATCAGGAATACGCTGTTAAAATTATTCGGTATCCTCATGTTACACCGTGTGGAAGCAGGAGTACTTTCTTTGTCTGTTGTTACGGATGGTCGATACCGACTTGACATTAATATGAAATTCAGAGGTCTGCTGACCCTTGTAGCAGCTGTGAAAAAATTGAACTTTTTAAAGTTAAGTCAAAGCAGTTCAAAGACAGTCAAAGACCTACATTCGGTTATGTTGCATGTTGCATAAAAAATACATTTTTTATAGCGTTCTCCTTTTAACCTAGAAACATGAAATTTGACAAGACGCTATTTTTATAGTATAGTAAATCTGAAACCCGTAAATATGTTATTACATAAAAATATAGGATTTAACGGGGTCGGGGTCAGCGATGAGCGCTGATAAAGATAATTTACTTACCTTACTGGTTCCAAGCTAACGGCATGCAGTTAAATATCGAGAAAACGAGCCTCCTCCAATTCTCACTTAACAGTAGGGTACAGCTACAGCTGGATTTGACTGTTAACGGGGTTCAAATAGAACCCGTAGGTTATGCTCGATATGTTGGGTTTTGTTTCGATAGCGGTTTGCAATGGAGCCAACACATAGACGCGATCTGTAAAAAACTAAACTCTGCCTTCTACGCTATAGGACGCCTAAAGCATACGTTATCGGAACAGGGCCTGCTGACAGCATACTATGCATATTTCCATGCACACCTAACGAGAGGTATTGACCTTTGGGGCCTAGCGGCCGATAGGGACCGACCATTCATCCTGCAAAAAAAGGTAATAAGATTGATATCCCGAGTCCCTGAAAACGAACCTGCACGGCAGCTATTTGTTAACCTTAAGGTGATGACTGTACCTTCGCTCTTTATATTTGAGATAGGTAAATATGTAAGGAAGAATCCTGATGAGTTTTCTCTAAGCAAGCCCTACTCAGCGAGAAGAAAACCGGCGCTGTCGATACCCACGCATAGGCTTCAGAAGTCAGGGAAGTCCTTAAGGGTAATAGGTGCAAAAATTTATAATAAATTACCTGAAGTAATAAAAAACTTTAGTACTGAACGACGTTTCACACGCGAACTCAAAATGTTTTGCACAAAAAAAGCATACTACTCGGTAAAAGAATTCCTAGACGAATGACTAAATATGTCGAAACCTTATAATTTATTTAATGTAATCGTTTCATGACATTTCTTTTTTTTTAATATTTATAATTCAATTCAATGAAAACATGCCTAAAATTATGTTCACTTAATAGAAACGTATTGACTTGCATATGCCTTTTAAATGTATTATTAATTTTATAATTGTAATAATAATTGTATTGTTCTTCTAATTGTAAATAATTTTTGAATATTACGATGTACAATTACTACAAATAAAATATATTCTATATTCTATTCTATTCTATTGTACCTAATTAAATCCTGATTTTAACATAGAACCTAGAAGCCCTCTATCACTGTTACATATTAGTGCGATATAGAGGCAAATAGCGTTTCTATGTCGTAGCGCAAACGATTGGCTACTTTGCTAGGCACCCAGCTTCTATAATGTAAAGACAGGATTTCTAATCATATAGTATAAGTTCTAAAGTATCTAGGTAATGTAGAAGTGTTCTCAATAACAACGATAGGGAGTGTGGCTCTAATATTTAGTAATCATCTCTAATGTAGCAATTTGTTGTTCAGTTCAAATACGAAAATCGTATTTATTTATTGCTTGCTTTATTGTATGGAGTAGGTATATGCTACATTTTTTTTTACATTTCGGTGGCTGAGGAAGCGGGAAAGTGTGCGCTGAAGCCGGACATCTGGTGTGGGGGCGCGTAGGGTTGTAAGCGGGGTGACATTTTCATCCTATAAATAATTCGTGCGCTATGTGGCTACTCATCATGGTAGAGCCTAAATATAAATATGTACTTATTTTGTTGTACAACAATAGACTTTTTATTATATGAAAGTAAATAAGTAGGTAAATTGGTACTGTGACGAGTTCCTTATAACAGAACTTTTAATTTTTTTTTAAATATCTCTATTTTATTAATTTTAGGTATATAAGCCGTATAAACAAAATAAACAATCCGGCCCAATCTAATAAAACGAAATAAAAAGATCTAAGCATTATCAAACTAACCTCAGACAGTCGGACAACAAATTCCACAACACTGATTTGTTGAACAAATCACACTATCACTAATGACCACTCATTTTATAAGTTTATTTTATTATGTTTGGCGCGTATTTGGGTTCAGTGTTCCCATGTAGATAGCACGTCTACATGCTTCAAAGGTTCAAACGATACTAAAACTTATCAGTCTATGACCGTAACCCACGCGTGATAGATTAGCTACAAATGCTACAATATAAATACCTATTTACTAATGTAGCTGTATCTATACATACCCTTACAGCTGTTGTCCTAATTAGTTATCGGCGACATTTTTGTGAGTCTCTGTCGTTTTGTTATCAATTGTTTACAAACTTATAGACTACAGAATAATAAAAGCGAAGCACGCGTGACCACCAAGTATCGAACTTAGATGCCGTCAAGTCACGCTATTCCCCAAGGAACGTAAAGATTATAGAGGGACCGCGGTTGGTCATATATTTTATAGATTAGGTACTTAATTATAACCCACACTAGTACCTATCTGTCTCTACTATTCTTAAGGGTCCCCGGCAAGCTCGGTTCTAAATACAAACGTAGTTCCGCTCTCAGTTTAAAACGACTAGCTAGTTTGTTCTGAAACATTGTACTTAAAATAGGATAAGGTATATCTATGTCTGAAATTAGTTTTTGCAGCTTCAGATAGGTAATTAGGTACCATAGTTAAAAAAAATACAGCGTTTTTGCTGTATTATGTTTGTTTTATAAACTGGAACTAAACTAATTACAGACCTAGATATACCTCATGTCATTGTATGTGCAGTTTCATTACAATAATTACAATCCAACACGTAGTTTTAAAATGAGAGCGGAACGACGTTTGTATGAAAAGGTGCAATTCGGCCGAGCTTGCCGGGGACTTAACTCAGACTTTTTTTATGAACCTAATTAATAGGTAATTGACCGAACGAAAACGAACGTCTCCGTTTTTAGCTTCGGTAGCTTTGGTATAAATTCTTACGGCCGGCAATCCTCCTCATCCGCAGGTTCGACAGTGACATAGATTTTTTTTGAAGTTCGAGTCGCCTGATGGTAAGAGATTATCGCCGCCCATGGACACCTGCAATACCAGAGAGGTTGTAAGTGCGTTGCCGGCCTTTTAGATGGGAATACGTTCTTGAAGGTTTGAACTTTTGAAGGTCTTATCGGTCTGGAAATACCGCAGGCCACAGACCATTTCAAAATGGCGGAAATTGGCGCAAAGTACGCTACGCCCGGGCACATTGCTTAGGTTTTTTTTGCGGCGAGTGTGGGAAATTGGGAATGCTCATACATAGTACCCACCGCTAGACCCGCGCCATACGCGGTTATGTCACTTATGTCCGACTATGCTGGGAATGATGCCCAGCCGCCAACGGACTAAGAACCACCGCTTCGTGTAGTGTGAAAATATGCAAATGATGTGCGTGTTGTGTGTTGCTAGGGTAGTTGTGTTTTAGAAGCTATGGATAGCGCCATCCACGCGCCATCGTTATCAGTACGGGCCGTACGGAGCAGTTATTCCGCATTGTTTAGATAAGAACTACGCACTAACCTGAACGGATGCGGGTTAAGTAAGAATTGCGACCATCCACCGTCCCGAACTTCTGCCAGGAAGTGGGTTATGTTAGAACTGCGACCCAACCCAACCCGAACAGTAATGTAAGATAGGTTACTGGTTAGGTTAGAATTGTGACTCCACCGTTCTGAAAGGCTACCCGTTATGTAAGTTAGGTTAGGTTTGAACTGTGACCCTGAACCAAACAGAACAGCGTCCGGTAAAATAGTTAGGAGTAGGTTAAAACTGCGACTCCAAAAAACTGAACGACTGTTAGTAGGTACATAAATAGGTTAGATTGCCTAGGTTAAAACTGCGAGTACTGCGACTCTCATGTAACCTGACTGAATACCAGTAAAGTAGGTTAGTTTAGGTTTAAATTATGACCCTCCACCATCCTCAACGTCTGCCAGTAAAGAAGGTTTGGTTAAAGGAGCGGAAGACGGAGCCATTTAAATTGGTCGGTAGATTTTACAAGGATCGAGGGGGTGGCGGCAGTCAATATGAAAGATTTTGTACAAGTACAAAATGGCGCAATGGCAGAATGATATAAACGTGTTTTCAACACACTTGCTCAAAACGACGTTTTTATTCCACCGATTTTTGGCTCATAATCCTAGATATTAAACACGCGTGCTCTTTCAGTGTATTATTCCACTCGTGCTTTTTCATTATATTATCCGACTGAGTTAAGAAGCTAACTGATTGCTAATAATATGCATGGAAAGGGAGCCTTCTTTAATTGGTCGGACTGGCGGGCACCGGCGCGCCCGACCGCCTGCGCAGTGCGCGGCCCGGCCGGCCCGCCCGCCGCGCCGCCCGCGGCCGGGGCGAGCGAGGGCCGGCCGGCAGTACGAGTATGACAGATGAGATGAAACACTCAATACTAACTGTTTTAACTATTAAAATTTGATTAATATGAAAGTTTCTTTTTTTTCTCGCAAGTGTGTTGAAAAACGTCGTATGAAACGCGTGTGCATTGGTCATTACACACATCGGCTTTCTTATTTCTTATTCTTACAATATCGCCTCGTGTGTAATGACCAACTTAGCACACTTGTATCATAATGTACTATTATGACATGCTGCCATTACGCTTTTTTTCTTTATGTGTTTTTTTTATTATTACTTAAATAGGAGTATTAAAGGGAAACGAAAATTTGATTATTTTGCGCTACGACGTACGGTTTAGGAGGTACCGTCCTATAAATATTTCTGCATGACTATAACTTTTCCTGGTGAAAAAAAAGAAATCTTTATAGGGTTGTATCTCCTAAACCGTGCGTCGTAGCGCAGAACAATATTTTTTTTGTTCCCTGAAACTGAATAACCTATCACATTAGGACATGAAACAATCATCATCATCATCATATTTTTATTATTATTTAATTGCAAGTTTGTTAAAAACACTATACAAATCTCGGCGAGAAACGGGGTGGCCGGCCGCGTATACCTATGCGACCTCGCTACGCTCGGCCGTCTATATCTACTTGGCCTGCAACCCTTCGTTTCCCGGCCTCTATAGTAATGTACTATTACTAACTGTTTTAACAATTAAACTGATTAATATGTAAAATTCGTTTTTTTCCTCGCAAGTGTGTTGAAAAACGTCATATGAAACGCGTGTGCGTGTGCTCGCTTTCAGCTCGCGCGCACAATATCGCCTCGTGTGTGACTTACGTGGCACACTTAATTGTATCACAATGTACTATTCCTTCGTCTATAATAGTTTATAATATTTTACGAGATTCTCGCCTTTGCTTTGCTTATCGATTTTTTCTTTGACACTGAAGAGGGAAGGTAAAAGAAACTTAGGAACATTTTATCTGCCCGATAGAGTAGACTGAATATTGTCTGTTTTTTAGTATGAGGTTAAGGTAATGAGTCTTTCCTGTGGACAACAAACATTGTTCTTAGGTATGTAAAAATTTTCTACTTAGAAGTTGCATGTTGCCTTACAAAAATGTACCTAAATCATCAACTTTTATAATGTCCACAGGAGAGACGCCCTTTTCCCGAACATGTTTGACCCATAAAGGATCTGCGTATTCTCATAGGTACTGTACCAAAAGAAAAGCATGAATACCTTTCTGTTCTTTATTAAATTTTATAAAATTGTATCAACAATCACATAACATTTGCTTAACTAGCCTCGAACACATTTTAAGAATATCATTGGCACAAAATTAGGTGATCCAGATCCAGACAACGTCGACAATTTTTATTTAACAACACATTATATAGTTCTTACAGGTAACAAGGTCGTTGCTCTTTCGTTAGTTGAATTTGAATAGAAAACATTAATTTTTAACGATGTCTGTCTAGGTAAAACATAGGTAAGCTTTAAGTAGGTTTCCAGCTTTTTGTAAACATTCTGTAAATTATGTGACGATGTAAAAGTTACCCCCTTAATTGAATATTCTCGTATATAAAGCAATCTGTAGATAAAACTATGAAACATATCTATAACGTCATTCTTTGTCCGTACTATTCATAAGTTCCCATTGAAGTGAATAATAACATCAGGAACATATGTAATAAGTTAACTAGATATTATAGGCAGTTAGCTCTTTTGAACGATTATTGTTTTCTTCAATCACTTGTCTCAAATGTTTATAAATACATACGCATTGACCATTTTATTGTCAAAATCTAACTTAAAATCAATGGAAGAATAAAGTATGTATTAAACACTACATTAAATACTTCTAAATAATAACAATGACTTTGATATAAATTAATAACCATCATAATAATCTTAACTTCCTTCAGATGAAGGTCAGCAATTAAAAAAACCAACTACAGGATTAGCGCAATAGTCCGTCAAGTCGCGCGAGACACCTTCATTTGTTTCTTTCGCACACTATAATCGAGAAATGATACTCTGGCACACCCACTTCATCAGTAGAAAAAGGCGGTAAATTTAAAAAATGGAGGAGCGAAGGGTTGACTTCCCATAGAAAATATGTATTTCGCGCCTGTTTCTACTGATAAAGTGGGTGTGCCAGAGTATAGTTTTATACTGGCGCGCGGCTCGAGTTGCGCGGTCAGAAACCTCTAGGTCTAGACCCTCTCTACGTGATTTATAAAACAGTTTTTGGTAATATTAGCATTGTATTAAATAAAATCAGCGGCGGTAGCATGGTCGCGTTTTTTTTATAGCATGTCGCGTCATTCGTCTCTTTCGCACTTACGTTTGTTAGAACGTGACAGGCATGGTGACAGGCGATAAAAACGCGACCATGCTAACGCCGCAGGTCGAATAAGTACCGATTATATTGCTTTAAGAAAATAAAGTTCTTATCACAATTGTTTAAAATGTCTTAAATTACTAAGTGTATGTGCAATTAAAATATTTGGGTGTAAACAACTATATGACAACAAATATTAAAAATCATACGCTAAACAAAATAACAGATGCAAAATTATTTAGTTGCCAAACTATCATTTTATCCCTATTCATAATTTTGGTGGCTTAAATTTGCTGCCAGTTTTTTTATAATATGATGCTTACATTTGGAGCTAATATACATTTTTAGGCTCTAAAATATTAATACACGGCCAAATTATATTATTATATGCCCAATGAAAGTTCCTGTTTAATATTTTAGTTGCCTGAATAATAATAAGCCATAAAAATATGAGGTATGAGTAAATAAGTTAAAAATTATACTGGCTGTCCCAAGATTATCAAGCCGCCGACACCGGTAGGCCAGCCTGAGAGGGACCGAACCAGCTTTACATGGTTCTAGTAAAAGTAGCATGGGTATAATATTTACATGCGAGACTTTTCCTCGAGACGAAAAACTTAGCAAGACAAACACAGTAACGTGTATCAACTGAGCAGCTGAAGTAAACGGAACCGTTGTTCACATTCTGCCTTCCTCAGCCAAATAGCGCTATCTCATAAACAAATCATTTACTTTCTATAGCCGCCAATTACATTTTCCAAGGTGTATGCTGGAATTTTTTTGGACAGCCAAATTTTTTTTCTATCCTCAGCACTGTGGTATTAAACTATAATTACTGTTTTACTAAAGTCTTACTTGGTCTAGGTTTTGGTTATGGTGAATCAGTCTAGCCACATATTGATATTGAACAAGTAGATAAAAGTAAACCGAAAACAGGCATAATGCTGGTTTAATAACATAGCCTCATCGAAGGTAACAATCGGTAAGGTAGTTATGACTTATACAAACTATACAAGACAACAGCTATAAAAATTAAAATTTAACAGGATTTTAAAATAACAATTATTAATAAAGGTTACATATTTATCAAATATATTAAGGCACGTAGGTTAGTTAAATTGTCTTAGTGTTATATAATACATTTCATAACCCCTCGTTTCCTCTGGGGGATCATTTGTGATTGATTACCAGAGTTCGGACAAATTATCGCAAAAATAAATATGGTATGGAACAGGATATTTTTTTTTTTATATTTTTGAACTACAGTTTTAAATATAATCTGGAAATCATTTTCATTTTCATAATAAGAGTTTAATAAATCTTGTCCTATTTTGAGATATAAATGATTTTTGATGGTTTTGCGATGATTTGTCCGACCTCTGTTGATTACCACTACCAGTCAAATGTTTTATACTAGTGTACAGTCTTTTCATCTTGGGTTTAAGACGTTTACATATTTATTCAACACTAGCTTTTGCCCGCGACTTCGTCTGCGCGGACTTAGTAACAGCAGCTAAAGTAAGTATAGCGCCTGGAAAAATTCTCATAGCAAATCAATCATTCAATTTGAGCATATTATGCACACAAATTAGCAGGCACTTCATTAATTATCTCAATTCCACCCCGCTTTTCACTTTCTTAAGGGATGATTTTCGGGATAAAAACTATCCTGTCCTTCTCAGGGACTCAAACTATCTCTATGCCAAATTTCATCTAAATCGGTTCAGTGGTTTAAGCGTGAAGTGGTAACACACAGACAGAAAGACAGACAGACTGACTTTCGCATTTATAATATTAGTATGGATTATTACCAGCTTCATTTACAGTGGTAGGTACTGATGGAAAACCATTTTGTTATTATTATCAAAGTTCTCACCCCTAGTTCATAATGTCGTTAATAGAGGATGGAAGGCATATAATGGCATATCACACTATTTAGCTTTAATAATTGTAAGTAAAATCAGTACCCTTAAAACCTTCCTAGTCATTGTTCGTCCGAAGTGGACTCGGCGGACAGTATGGGCGTGGTCTCGGGCGAGAGCAGCAGTCTTCTTATTAGTACTATGATGCCTGATACTATTAGAAGGAGTCCCAGGCCCTGCAAATAAATATTGACAGTTTTAGGTATGATATGTTTATCTCACAAAGAACCGCGCAAAGCTAAAATATTACGATAGGGATAATTTTTGCTAATTTATTATCACAGTGGGCCCCTGGATTACATTCAGTTAAGCTGTTTTCACAAATTGTTTTAGAGTGGACTTAAGAGTTCCATTCCCCGTAGCGGACCAGAATTGTTGCTCAATTTGTATCATGAACTCACAATCGGCGCATCGGAAATGCCGTATCGCAAGTCCAGCTCCAACCTCATCATGCGCGTGATAGCACGAGCCGCCCTGTGGTTGTGTGTTGTGTGACGTCACGACTCCATAATGTTAACAAACAGGTGCACACTATACTTACAGCTCGATGAATAAACCAGTTCGTATTTTACCAAAGCTCTGACGTTTCATTTATAAATACCTAAGTGTCCATATAGTTAAATATATACCTAAATCATATAAATTATCTCACCCCTTCTGTCACGCGTATACTCGGGTGTGAAGCGAACCTACCAGCGCCAGAACATACCCCGTCCGGTTCCGAAAGCGCGTAGCAACCGGAAATGTAACAGAACTAACAGTCAACGTGTAGAACACGTAGCGAATGGCGTATTGCAGGTTGAGCGAGAGGCCGTCGAGAGTGATGCGGACCTGCCGGAACAACATACCCCGTCCGGTTCCGAAAGCGGGTAGCATCCAGAAATGTAACAACACTCACAGTCAACGTGTAGAGCGCGTAAGGAACGCCGTATCGCAGGTTGAGCGCCATCCGCGCCATGCGCGCATACGCGGGGGTGATGTGCACCTCCTGCCGGAACCAGAACATCGGCACCAGCGTGTCCGGATCCGGCAACTGGTTGTTGAGGCTACAAATATTGGACAACCATTAGGAAAAAATTAACTTGTATGTTAATTTTTAATTTGGCAAAGTAAAAAATAATCTCGTTATTTTGTAATTATTAAAAAAACGAACTTTCAATTGCATTAAAAACTGTAATAGATGTCATATATTAAAGAAAAAGTGACGAAGCCCTCCAGTGGTGAAGGCCGGATTCGAACCGGCGTCTTTAGCTATCGCGGCTAACGCCATGAACCCCTAGGCCACCCCGCCACGGCGGTGCCCGTCCGAATTTCTCGACTATATGCCATCTTAGTAAGACTAGGCGTCTTTGACCAGCTCTAAGGGCAAGCAGTGCGCGCTTGCACCTCCTAAACGAACTCCTTACGGATTTACGTTGTAGCGAGAGAGACTGGTGCTGCCATCTATGAACAAGTTTGGGAACAAATCAAATTATTTTATTAAATATTTTGATTTGTGTTTTTTAAAGTAGTCACACTACTATATATAAATTAAAAACTGTAATAGATGTCATATATTAAAGAAAAAGTGACGAAGCCCTCCAGTGGTGAAGGCCGGATTCGAACCGGCGTCTTTAGCTATCGCGGCTAACGCCATGAACCCCTAGGCCACCCCGCCACGGCGGTGCCCGTCCGAATTTCTCGACTATATGCCATCTTAGTAAGACTAGGCGTCTTTGACCAGCTCTAAGGGCAAGCAGTGCGCGCTTGCACCTCCTAAACGAACTCCTTACGGATTTACGTTGTAGCGAGAGAGACTGGTGCTGCCATCTATGAACAAGTTTGGGAACAAATCAAATTATTTTATTAAATATTTTGATTTGTGTTTTTTAAAGTAGTCACACTACTATATATAAATTAAAAACTGTAATAGATGTCATATATTAAAGAAAAAGTGACGAAGCCCTCCAGTGGTGAAGGCCGGATTCGAACCGGCGTCTTTAGCTATCGCGGCTAACGCCATGAACCCCTAGGCCACCCCGCCACGGCGGTGCCCGTCCGAATTTCTCGACTATATGCCATCTTAGTAAGACTAGGCGTCTTTGACCAGCTCTAAGGGCAAGCAGTGCGCGCTTGCACCTCCTAAACGAACTCCTTACGGATTTACGTTGTAGCGAGAGAGACTGGTGCTGCCATCTATGAACAAGTTTGGGAACAAATCAAATTATTTTATTAAATATTTTGATTTGTGTTTTTTAAAGTAGTCACACTACTATATATAAATTAAAAACTGTAATAGATGTCATATATTAAAGAAAAAGTGATGAAGTGTGTTAAGATGGCATATAGTCGAGAAATTCGGACGGGCACCGCCGTGGCGGGGTGGCCTAGGGGTTCATGGCGTTAGCCGCGATAGCTAAAGACGCCGGTTCGAATCCGGCCTTCACCACTGGAGGGCTTCGTCACTTTTTCTTTAATATATGACATCTATTACAGTTTTTAATTTATATATAGTAGTGTGACTACTTTAAAAAACACAAATCAAAATATTTAATAAAATAATTTGATTTGTTCCCAAACTTGTTCATAGATGGCAGCACCAGTCTCTCTCGCTACAACGTAAATCCGTAAGGAGTTCGTTTAGGAGGTGCAAGCGCGCACTGCTTGCCCTTAGAGCTGGTCAAAGACGCCTAGTCTTACTAAGATGGCATATAGTCGAGAAATTCGGACGGGCACCGCCGTGGCGGGGTGGCCTAGGGGTTCATGGCGTTAGCCGCGATAGCTAAAGACGCCGGTTCGAATCCGGCCTTCACCACTGGAGGGCTTCGTCACTTTTTCTTTAATATATGACATCTATTACAGTTTTTAATTTATATATAGTAGTGTGACTACTTTAAAAAACACAAATCAAAATATTTAATAAAATAATTTGATTTGTTCCCAAACTTGTTCATAGATGGCAGCACCAGTCTCTCTCGCTACAACGTAAATCCGTAAGGAGTTCGTTTAGGAGGTGCAAGCGCGCACTGCTTGCCCTTAGAGCTGGTCAAAGACGCCTAGTCTTACTAAGATGGCATATAGTCGAGAAATTCGGACGGGCACCGCCGTGGCGGGGTGGCCTAGGGGTTCATGGCGTTAGCCGCGATAGCTAAAGACGCCGGTTCGAATCCGGCCTTCACCACTGGAGGGCTTCGTCACTTTTTCTTTAATATATGACATCTATTACAGTTTTTAATTTATATATAGTAGTGTGACTACTTTAAAAAACACAAATCAAAATATTTAATAAAATAATTTGATTTGTTCCCAAACTTGTTCATAGATGGCAGCACCAGTCTCTCTCGCTACAACGTAAATCCGTAAGGAGTTCGTTTAGGAGGTGCAAGCGCGCACTGCTTGCCCTTAGAGCTGGTCAAAGACGCCTAGTCTTACTAAGATGGCATATAGTCGAGAAATTCGGACGGGCACCGCCGTGGCGGGGTGGCCTAGGGGTTCATGGCGTTAGCCGCGATAGCTAAAGACGCCGGTTCGAATCCGGCCTTCACCACTGGAAGGCTTCGTCACTTTTTCTTTAATATATGACATCTATTACAGTTTTTAATTTATATATAGTAGTGTGACTACTTTAAAAAACACAAATCAAAATATTTAATAAAATAATTTGATTTGTTCCCAAACTTGTTTCAATTGCATTGTCATGAACCTTGAAGGAATTAGTAATGGAGACGCCTTCATGTCGTTTCCCCTCTGCCAAAAACACCGAAACAATTTTATAGAGGCACGTCAACCCTCTGTAGAGTTTATGAACATAGACAAAGACAAACTGAAATAGATAATAATTTATATCAAAAAATAAATAGTGTGACTACTTTATAAATACAAATCAAAATCTTTGATAAAATAATTTGATTTGTTCCCGGAGTCGTATAGACGAAGCCCAAAGTTGCTGTTGTAAAATATTTTTATTTTTTTGTTAATTACTGGCAACTTTTTCTAGAGAACGGACAACACATAGAAGCTTTTGGCGGGTCATATATTTTTAAAGAAATCAATAGGCCTTGTACCGTACAGAAAGGAAACTTCCTACAAAACCGAAGTTTGACAGCGGTTCAGGGTCGAATCATGCTATCCCTTTCTAATATATGGCACTATCCTTTTCGGCTATTTAGGGTTGTCAAAATTCAAGTCATTTTCTTATCTGTGGTCGTGCACGCAAAGGGACGCCAAGTTGTGCCAACCCTAATAATTGCTCGGAGCAATGCTGATCCGAACGGAGCCGAGTTTGCCCGAAGCGAGGAGTTTCGCACCCCTGATCTGGTGACGTAGTTCCCATAATCGAAAGTATCCTTTACGCAATTTTTCTTTCTTTCTTCAAATCATCCTCCATCTTTACTGACGTTAACTATATTCCTAGTGTCGTCCCGTCCCCCCCGGTCGTGATTATTGTTATATCGGTATACTGTTCACTTTTTAGGGTTCTGTACCTCAAAAGGAAAAAACGGAACCCTTATAGGATCACTCGTGCGTCTGTCTGTCTGTCTGTCAGTCTGTCTGTCCGTCTGTCACAGCCTATTTTCTCCGAAACTACTGGACCAATTAAGTTGAAATTTGGTATACATATGTAAGTTTGTGACCCAAAGACGGACATGTAATGAAAACAAATGAATTTTAAACATGAGGGCCACTTTTGGGGGGTAAATGAGAAAATTTAAAAATAAAGTTTTTCAAACTATATCGTGTTATATATCAAATGAAAGAGCTCATTGTAAGAATCTCAAATATATATTTTTTATAATTTTAGGATAAATAATTTAGAAGTTATTCAAGAAAATAGGCAACAAATGACCATTCCCCCTCCCCCCCTTTATCTCCGAAACTACTGGGTCTAAAATTTTGAAAATAAAATAAACAAAATAGATCTTTACCTATAAATAAGAGGAAAACCTATTAGAAATTGCAGTCAAGCGTGAGTCGGACTTAATTACTTAGTTTTTGATCCGACCCCTACAGGTTTTTTAAAGACATTTCACTCACGTTTCACATAAAAAATACGTTGTTTAAATTGTGTAATATACGGAACCCTTGGAACGCGAGTCCGACTCGCACTTGGCCGGTTTTCTACAATAGTCCGAATGCCTGCTGCGACCGGTTCATGGGTGTCTATTGTTGCGCCTGTGAACGGGTTCCAGCAGGCGTTCTACATGACATTAAAGCTCTCCAAGGGGCCTCTACGTGTTGGATCTATATCCCCACGCAAGCCTATCAAAAGACCGGGATTTATAGGCCTGTGAAATCCGAAGAGATACCAAAATAATAATAAATAGAAACATGTACAGTGAAAAAGCAAGTGCTACCATCTACCGTACTAAACGTATCGCACGTTTTCTTGTGCATAGTAGGTTTTGCCATCTTGTGGGCTACATCGGAAGCACACACTTCACATTTACATCACATTCGCGCCAAAAAATCTGACGGCTCCTGTGCTGCCCCCTATAGTATGTGCAGAGCAACTTACCTGACTAGGTTTACATGTCGGACTAGCATATTGATCTGCAGCTGAGCGGCGACCTGAAGCGGCATGCCCGTGAGCATTTCTAACGCCAGTCTGAAGTTATGCTCACTGTTGACAACAAAACATTTAAAACCATTAATAACAGGATTGAAATACAAATAGTAATGTTGAAGAGGCTAGAAAATAAGCGATGGAACGGATGGACGAGTAGGTTGGTTTGATGTACAACTGTACTGTCAAGCAATCAGAGCGTGGAAAACAACAGTAAAGTGGTTTAAAAACCTTGTCGCCCTGTTAATTAAACTGTACAACTAGTCGCTACTTTCTAGTCAAAACACGGAAGTTCGTGAATTTACCTCCTCGCCGCTCAATGGCTTTAATGATTCGGGGTAGGAAAAAAATAGGATCAAAAGTTATGTCCAGTATTGTGAACGTTGTCGAGTTATGGGTTAATTTATATAAAACATTGTTTGGCATATTTCCGAGGCAATATCGTGAAAAAAAGTGGACAAGTCTACGGTACTCACTCGGTAGGCTCCAAGCCCTGTATCTTGCTGGGGTAGTAGGGGTCGGTGTGCAGGAAGTGCGGCAGCGACACGAAGGCGGGCGCGCCGTAGCGACACGCCGACACGTTCAGCGCGCCGGGCGGCAGGCAGTCTCTGTCGCGGTTCCAGTCGCAGTAGCACGCCTAAAAACGACCGACTACATTTTAAACATGGAATGGATTTTCATTGTCATTGCTGACCCGATAATGCGTCCGTGGCTTGAGTTTCATGTTGAGGGTTAATTTCATCGTGCACACAACAAACTACTGTACCCAACATTCTTGTAAATTTTGTGCCATGTTAAAGAAAGGAGCGACGATGTTTTTTAACCCGCAGTTTTTCAACCCGAAGGATATTTTAGTTTAGTTAAGTAGTTGCAAGATTAACCCTTTTCCAGGCTGCACCAATCTACAAGGTTTTCCCAAAAAATCCAAATATATTCCAATTAATCCAGCTTTGAATGATTCATTTGAAGACAAGTCACTACTCCCGACAACGCAATCTAATTTAAACCTTAAATCGGCATGCTAAAGTTTAAATTGGCGCTAATGTAGTCAATAAATCGTACTATGCCTGGAAAAATGTTATGTAGAACAAAGCTTGGTTTAATGTGACAGTTTGACTTTTAGTACACCGAGCCGCAAAAATACATGGACACTTAATGAATGAATTCCATTCATAATGTATCCATACAATTTAGCAGCTCGCTGTACCTACAACCTACAATGATAATAAGTACCTACATTGTTTATAATACGTACCGTGCTAGGGTAGTTATACCCGTTGTCGAACACGGACACGTTGGCGGCGTACTGAACTCCATCTATGCCATCCACGTGCACCTCCTTGTCTATACCCAAAGTCAGGTACCTGGAAATAGACCAACAAACATTCAATTATCTATTAATCAAGCATGTGTTGTTTCTGTGGTTGTACAGTCAAGTGTATAAATATAGGTGCATAGAACTTACTCAAAAGTATATCCCATAGTTCTTAATTCGCTGACATAAGAGCTATGGGACCTATTTTAGAGTGTGATGAGTGCACCCATATTTTTACACTTGACTGTACCACAGTACCACAAACCGACGCATATATTATTATCAAAATCTAAGTTCTAACGATATTAACTCCAAAGAAGAGCTTGTTTTTACAAGCCTTTTATTAACTTGCAAATCTTGCAATGTACCTGTGTAAGTAAGTATTATGTATATAATATGTTTGTATTTATACGGGTCAAATATTGCATGTTTAGTTTGACCCATTTCCCGGTTTCCGATGAAGATGAAAATTTGCATACATATACATATAAGTCGAGTGACAAATTGACAATGCAATATTATGGTACCATGTAGCTGATCTGACGACAGAGACTGGAGGTGGTCATAGGAACTCTGTGATAAAACAACGCAGCCTAATTGTGTTCGGGGTTTTTAGAATTGTCTCGATGAGTATTAGTTGCCTGTGGAAAAAAAGTACAGTCAGCGATAAAAGCTTGTACCAAAAACGAATTTTTTGCCAAAAACTTATATTTGACCCACTTTCCAGTTTACGATGAGCGATGTTACGAGTTGAGCGATGGGTCTTAGGTCTTAGATGAGCGTTATGGTTTTACTTGTCTAGAGCCAGGTGCAAAAACATTTGTTTGTTTTTATTTTTATTATTTAGAGGTATTTTAGGAAAAGCAGTGCAAGGGCTAACCAACAGCCCCTCCGCTTTATTATTAACCTATCATTACTACTTTATTTTTATTAGTAGTAAAATATGGGTGTGTTCAGATTTTTTTCTATCCCTTTCTTTTTAATGAATGGTTCCGTGGAACTATGTTTTTAGCCTTTTATATAGTTAGCATGTTTATCGCAACACTTATGTTAAGCGCCGCAGCATTAAAGGTCTCCGCTTTTAAATTAAAACTATAAACAATAATTATTAGCTAGTCATTTATAATCCCATGCAATGTCATGCGACGCAATCCTTTCTTCATCATGTCTGGATTATGTTTTTTTTTTTATATAAATTCATACAGTATCAGATAATATATGTACTATGTACGACTGGACTGCATCAAGAAGATAAGGACAGGTCAGGTGTGCATTTTTTTCTAATCCCCTTACGTATTTCGGATTAATAATTTTTTTTATGTTAAGTTTGTCTATTCATATTTATCTTACATCGATAATTAAGTCAACGCACTATTCACGTAGATACAATAGTAATCCTAATCGTCAGAAGTAATGGTTATAGGCTAGACATTTATTTATTTTTGTTCCCTATTAAGGCAATTAGAAATATCGGAATAATAGTTATAAGATGAGGATATAGGTATTGCATCGTAAAGTGAAGCACACGACGACAATACATGACCCTGTTGGCTTTTGAAATACAAAAGTTTAATATTTGTCCCAAGTCCTTTTTTTACTTGTGTGCATAATTTTATTCTGGGCTAGCAGACCCCAAGGCAATCAGCCATAACGATGCATGTCCTAACAACAGCATATTTATACAGTTAGAGTTGTGCCTTTATAAGGCATAAGGGTGTCAGAAATTATGCAAATTTGAACCCTATCCCTTTGAAATAAAGTTCAAAATCAGGCGGGAAATATATTCCCTCTGCTTTATAAAGGCTTAAAGCTCTACATGATGTCGTTGACAACTTCCAGCACTCCAATTGGCACTTAAAAAACACAGAACCAATACTGACGTGCATATATCAGGCGCGAACACCTGGACCTCCGGCTGCCCGAGCTCCGGTGCCCACAACTCCCCGCTGGAGCCCCGCACCTCCCCGCACTCGTCGCGGTACACGGTGCGGTTGGAGTACTTCCATTTCTCGATGTTGCCCAGCTCGAGGAAGTCCGCCGCGCCGGTGTTCATGAGGAATATGCCGTCGTATTCCATGGAGCCGTTACGCTGTAAAAGAAATAGTACATTATTGCAGTGGCCGGGAACGGGCAATTCGTGGATGAGTTTCGATTTTCGATTCGATTCGAAGACGAATCCACGAATTGCTATTCCTGCCGAGGCATATATCGTGCTTTTCTCCAAACATGCGAGGAAATAAGGTAAAATAATCATTATTTAAGCATCAAGCATCACTCAAATCGAACCATCACATCAAAAACGTCAAAAACAATTTCCCTCTTTAATTATTTTTCAATCAGTACCATTCAATATAATTGTGCAACATTAGCTGTATGCATGAGATCCTTAAAAAATATAAAAGTTATATCTGGGGGCACGGCAGTGCCCCCGCCAAGTCGAGCAAAACAAAGAGGCACGGCCGTACCATCCTTTTCTCGAAGCCACTCATGCCATTTTCAACGTCCTGTAATTTTGTGATAGCTAAAGCTAGAACCCTGAATTTTCAGTGACGTATTATAGAGCATAATATGATTTAGATATATTTCCAATAACATGTAATTTGAACATGTAGTTTAAGAATTATTGCATGTCAAAGTTCCTTAGTTTTGTCACTGACACACTCACGATTATCATAATTCTAAGGGACTTCTAGCAGACCCACAAGCTCCAAATTTGAAACGTAATTAGTAACGGGGTGTTAAAACCGTAACAATAATAGATACCTTTATTTTTTTAATACACACATATAATGACTTGGCAATCGCATGACTACATAGTTCATGACATAAGGATAATTCGTCAACTATTTAAAATAATCCTGATTGAACATAGCGCTAGCCCTAATGACATGCAGTTTGAGCAATACACATACGAGTACAATTAAAGCATTGTGTGCGATTGCCAGGTGATTATATGTATGTATCAAAACATAAAGGTATCTAATATTGTTACGGTTTTAACACCCCCTGGCACTGACTAAAATAACCGACTTGGTTTCCCATAACATCTCAAAACTTTTTTGTAGTAGAAGAACTGCGTTGCGAGACTTGCATCTTTTTACATGTAATGTTTTTGATGGTAGTCTTTGATTTTTTAAAGCAGTATTCGCACGATCATATTTTAAACACGGCTCTTATAAATCCGTACTCCATACAAAATATACACATTAACTATTATGTGAAAACTAATTGGGTCAAATGACCTCTTGGTCCCCATATGGGGAACGGCACCCATCGTCATGAGCCCACTTAATCATTTTTAATCAAGATCGCGGTCGATCCTAATCGATCAGCTGTTGCGGTGCTATTGGGTAACCATTACGTGATGGTTACTCACCGATTACGCTGGCGTTCCATAACGCACACCGCATTCTTTTGCGGACGCTTTCGCTTCTTGAATAACCTATTTTATTAGTAGGTATGTGGTTCAGGAAAGTAATAAAAAGGACATAGTTAATCTAAAATTTAGGGCATTCACTTATTACTACAATATTAACTATACGTAAATAAATTACGGTCTGATGAGATCGATGCTGTAAACGTTTATGGCAGAAGTTTCCAACCGCTGGGGCGCGCCCCTCTAAGAAGGCTTGGCAAAAGGGTAGGGAAGAAGGGAGAAAACTTTACTAACAAAGAAGCCCTGAAAACCACGAAGTTCATAGGCAGGAACGAACAATACCAAAAGGATTGGGATACCCCGGAGTACGCTGTTTTATCAGTAAGACTAACTCTGTAAAACAAGTGCATTGCAATCAATAGGTACAATCGCCGACATTCCCGGTGAACCACCTTAAGGCCGTTCCATAGTTTTGCCGCTGTCTTTGTCACATTTCGCAAGAAAGAACGGGAAAGAACATACGCGCCAAGTGTCAATTTTGATCGAATTTTGTCGGTTTTTATTTATTTTAAAAACGTTACCTTAAAATATCGAACTTCTAAAGCTATGAAATTACTATTTATGTTAAGATTGTTTTTTCTTCTTTTTTTGTTTATAGTATACATATAAGTACATATCACATAATAAATAACCGAGTAAAGTAGGATTAAAAGTCCGAGTTAGAGGTGACTTTGGGAATTAATTGTATCGAGCGAAGTGTCATAATTCGTGTATCGGAAGCTATGTTGTTAAAGATAATATAGTCAAGAACTACATATATTTTTTCCACGTCTACGAATATCAACGCCTCTTAGAAAAACATGATCATATAAGGAGATTTTTCGCCTTCTGGCTCAGGGAACCGCCTTAAAAGGCCGGTGTCGATTTTAGTCGCAAAAATGTAAGATTGATAGATTTAGTCCGTGAAATTTTACACCTTTTGTTACCTAATTGAAATAACAAGTACTGGTTTCTATTAGCACGTCTTCTTATCTTACCTTTTATCAGATCAGTTTTTTGAAAACAGACTCACTAAATTAGTAATGTTTGCTTTTCCGATGGACGTTTAGGTAAACGCGCGTAAAGCACTGATTTTGTCGCTCGTATTTGTAAATTTCGTAAAGCTTGGACTGCTAAACATGGTAATTTTGTATTACACATATCCTGTACTTGACGTTTATCAGACTACATTTTTATTATTATGACTTTGAAGTAGTGTAAATGAAAGTTAGACGAAATCAATTTTCTCCAGAAATTACTTCAAAACAAGTGACAATTTCTCTGAAAATCGACTTAACTTCAACGTAATTTTGATACGTAAACAATCTACAACATTTGCTGAAACTATTCTTATTCTTATACATCAATTTGTATAATTTACCACCATGATTTTTTGATGAATTTTTAAAAACTGCCCCTTCTCTTCATGCATTACCGGTGACGCACGCTCGCGACCTCATTATTAATAGGCAAGAGGAGAAGACGTGCTAATAGAAATCAATACTTGTTATTTAGATATTACGTAACAAAACGTGTATAATTTCAACGACTAAATCTGTCAATTTTACATTTTTGCTCCAAAATCGACTACGGCCTCTTAAGGGCAAAAATCGTTTAAACGTCTTGCAGACCGTCAGGCGACATCAAAAAAGTGATGTGATGACCAATAGCATGGCACTTATAAATGAGGGTGTTGAAAAAAACAGGTTAGCTCAGGGGCCCGATTATCAAAAGCTTGTAGCTTGTAATACAAGTGGAAGTCCCTTTTTGACAGCTTTTGTTAGAAAGGGACTTCCACTTGTATTACAAGCTACAAGCTTTTGATAAACGGGCCCCAGGTGAAGTTTATTAACGTCCATTGTTCCGTTAATTGTCTCTGTGACGGCCGGCATTAGCAAACTAAGATAAGGAATCGAATATGCATCCTAATTGGTTATCTTAATGGGGAGGCGAAGCTTAGCCTAATAAACTGTCCTTACTAGCTATTGGTTTTTTTATTATATATTTTATACATATTTATATATGTAGCTTATTGAAAACGTGACAATAAAAACAAATTGCTCGAGTATTCACCCAATAACAGGCAAACACAACATGCATATGAAAGTAATTGCTTACATAAATCTTGAACTAAGTAGTTTACAAACCAATTCTTGCTTCCATTATAAGCAGTAAATTTAATTACTAAAGTTACATTACATTACATATATTAAGTAGCTAGAAAATCGCAAATCTAAGTTATTTAACAAACTGCATAGAAATTTGTCTCATTACCTGTTTTTACCCTTTACATTATTAAGATAAAGGATCCTAAATGCATCGTAATTGGTTATCTCTATGGAAGGCGGAGTTTAGCTCGCTCGTAAGGATCGAGGTAAAAAAAATCTGAAGTAGTTCACCGGCGATGTCCCCGATTGTACGGTACATTCTCAGCAACCTTCCTAGTAAAAAACCCGAAATTGTTTGCCAACTTCTTCCGCAATTTACTAAAGTATTTTACGTAAACGAAAACACATTAAATATTTAATTTAGCATTTTAAAGCAAAATACTTATTACCTAAGGTTTTCGTGTTTTTTTCCACAACGAACTTGAATAATGATAGCGCACTAAACTATTGATAGGAAAATCTCTCGATCTATGTATTTCTCACGTAACCAAATAATTGCCTACGCTTTTGTATTTATTTAATAGGTTACATTGAATTGAAAGACTTCTCAGTCTCAAAGTCTCACAGATCCTGGTGTTTTTGGGTTCTTTCAACTCAGAATCACTAACATATTCAATCCTGATGATAAAAAAGTGTCCCAAAATTTTGTATGAAAATTGCACACCACATACAAGTGAAAAAAAAATTTTTCACAATTAAACGTGACGTAATGGCCATTTCATTACGTCACGTTTTAGTATGAACATTCAGGTATATCTTTTTTTATGGCAGGATGGAGAATGCTGTCGATTCTGAGTAGAATGAGCCCAAGAATGTCCAGATTTGAAAGAATCTTCTTGAAGGGTCTTCAAGATTTCCCCTAAGAACAAATTAAATTATTTTCTATGAAAATATTTTAATCTGTGGTTTTTCAAGTAGACACACTACTATTTAAACTATAAACTGAAATAAATGGCCAGGGGGCGCCACAAGCCTTCGGGAATTGTGTCATATACTTGGAAATTTCGACCCATGCCACCGTGGCCGGATAGCCGAGCGGTTCAGGCACCTGTCCGGTAAACTGGGTACGCTGGTTCGATTCCAGCTCTGGACACTGGAGGCTTTGGTCATTTTTTCCTTCGTATATGATATTTATTTCAGTTTCTTCAAGATTTATTTTAGAAAACGCCCTTCTATTGCTGTACCCATGAAATCACGGAATTAATTAGTATGATCTAATTCTAAATCTAGTAGAGTCCAAAACAGTACCTACCGAATATTTCTGTGGAACAGTTTCTTTTGACCCGGTAGTTAGGTAAGGTAAAGATTTAACGCAATAATTACCCATAGGGCAATATCTAATATTTTATTCCTTTTAAAGTATACATCGTATTCGTGTCTCTTTGTTACTCCGATGACAAATGCATTGTTCGTGAATGAATGTCATTGGAAATTTTCATGAGGACGATTTCACGGAATTACCTCACGCCACTAGTCTCATTTGTTCAATGACACTGACACTGGATGCTATCAAGGTCAATACCAACTAGACGGAGATTAGGTACACTTGCATGAATTAGCATAATTTTACAAAGGTGACATTTATTGATAGGTACTAAATGCAGTGGAAAGTGATTATCGAAAATGCCAAATCAAAAATGATAAGTGATAACATATTTACATAGCGCTCATGAAAATAAAACTCGTATTCTGCGTTATACTAAGCGAAGCATTTTAACAGTCGCTCAAAGGGATGTTAAGTGTGAATTATAATAATCTATACATATAATAAAGCGGAAGAGGGTCGAAAGTCTGTACATGGAAGATATTCGAAAAAAAATTGGCTTACGAGTAGAATCGATAACAGAACACGTTCCAACAGTTTTTAGAATTTTTGTCTGTTTATCTGTTTATTTGACCGCGCATCAAATGAAAACGGCTGAACGGATTTTGATGCAAACTTTACTAATCTGTCGAAAAAATCCACGGCCATGTTATAGGCTATTAAAATTAGAGAAATTTCACCCCTAAGGGGGTTAAAAGGGGGATGTAAGTTTGTATGGGGTTCAAGATTTATTTTAAGCTAGCAATTTGAAACTTCGTGAAAAGATATATTATTAAAATACAAGAACACTAATTTCAGCGTTTTTGAAAATTCATCTCCTAAGGTGGTGAAAAAGAGGTTGAAAGTTTGTATGAAGGTCAGTTTTTTTTCGAGTGCGTTTTACTTGAAACTTTGTATATGCGCATATTATTATAATACAGGAAAAGTGCTGGGTAGCGCGTTTTCAAAAATTCGCCCCTTAACAGGGTTAAACGGGGGTTGAAAGTTTGAATCCAATACAAATGCTTTGAAACTTCTTAGGAAGGCATAATAGACGATTACAAACAAAAGTAACTCCAACGTTTTTGGAAATTTAACCCCTCTGGGGGATGAAAAGGGGATGAAAGTTTGTCTTGGGGTGAAAATTTTATTTTAAGCTAGGAACTTGAAACTTTATTTTAAGCTAGCAAAATGGTATTATATTAAAAATCAAGAAAACCACTTTCAGCGCTTTTGAAAATTCATCCCTTAAGGTGGTAAAAAAAGGGGTTAAAAGTTTGTATGGTGGTCAATGAAAACGGATTATATCGCGTATATAGAATTTATAATACATCCCGACGTTTCGAACCCTTTACAGCGTTCGTGGTCAACGGGTGACTGAGGGTGAGGGTTTTTATTTCATGAGTAACTATCGCGGTAACCGAAGACAATATTTTGTTATGTGATGTTTTTAAATTAGCATTTCCTAAATAAATCTATTACATATTATAATAAAGCGGAAGAAGGTCGAAAGTCTGTACATGGAAGATATTAGAAAAAAGTGGCTGGGGATACTTAGAATTGATAACAGAACACGTTCCAACAGTTCTTAGAATTTTTGCCTGTTTGTCTGTTTATCGGATTGTCTGTTTATTTGACCGCGCATCGCGTGAAAACGGCTGAACGGATTTTGATGCAAACTGTACTAATCTGTCGAGAAAATCTCCGGCCAGGTTATATGCTATCATAATTCAACCTCTAAAAGGGGGGGGGGGGTAGTGTAGGTGCAGATCCTAAAATACGGCGTTGCGTGAACAAAAAGATTTCACCAAGCCACCAAGATTTGTGATGTAAATATGTAGAGGGGGAGGGTCTCAACTTTATCTTGATATCTATATCATTTAAGCTACTAGGCCAAGTTTGGTATCGTTTTCGAATAAATCAGGACTGCCGAATTCATCTATGATATCAAAATGATACCATTCCGAAGTATAAACCCAAAAAATATGAAAAAACATACTTTTTTAAATTCCCCTTCACGCTTAAACCGCTGAATCAATTTAATTTTGAATAAGGGCGAAAAAAACTGTTGATTTTAGAGTGTAATTTTATTTAGCGGTACCTAATTGTAAAATATTTAATCTGGACTACAATCCTCTAGCGTATCCATCTGTCAATTTTACTTTAAGTTCCGCCTCCAGGGGAGAGTGAGAGAAATTAGGGGTGAATTAGCAGCTTACTGACACAGACCGAATTCCACGCGGGCGGAGCCGCGGGCACAGCTAGTAACATAATAATAATGTTTCAGCGAAAGGTCTCAGAAACAGTCTCGAATCGACCAATGCCTAGAGTAACTTTCGCTAGGTGGCTAGGTGGCGTGTGGTGGCGCCCTGTCAAGGATCTCATGCGCATGCACAATTTGCGTTTATAAGTGTGAACGGCACGTTTGTACCGTGCAACCGAATGGTCCATACTTCATAGTAGTAACAGATACCGAAAGTTTACAAACATTTTGCTATCAGTCTCACGTCCATTTTTAGGGTTCCGTAGCCAAAGGGTAAAAAAGGGACCCCATTACTAAGACTCCACTGTCCGTCTGTCTGTATGTCTGTCACCAGGCTGTTTCTCATGAACGCTAGTGATAGCTAGACAGTTGAAATTTTCACAGATGATGTATTTCTGTTGCCGCTATAACAACAAATACTAAAAAGTACAAAATCCTCGGTGGCGAGTCCGACTCGCACTTGTCCGGTTTTTATACAAAGAACTTAGGGTAAACCACTGTTTTCAGGATTGCCATAAAACAAACCTAACCTATTTAACCTATCTATAGGATAACCTTAGGAAAATCCTGAAAAGTTAACGGTATTCAGAATTATGACTACTAATGATATTATGAAAATCATTACATATTATGACTTCCAATAATTATGTCAAACAAAGGGACCCCATAAGTAGTATATAATTCGAAGTTGCAACTAACTTAAGTTCCTATGCAAGTAAAGTAACCGACTTGCTTTGAAATATTTTTTGCTAATTATATAAATGGCTGTGGGGCCTCTCACTGACTTCTCAAAACGAATAGTATGTACAGTCACGCTCCGTGATAGATGAGCCATTTAGGGTTCTAGCTAAATTGGACATTCCATAGCGTAAGTATTGAACAAACAATTTAGCTAGGAACCTAAATGGCTCAACAATCACGGAGCGTGACTGTACGACCAATCGGCATTTGCGAAATGAGTGAGATAAGCGTAAACAACTTTGTCACATTAGCAATTTCGCAGTGAGAAATATGTTATCAGTTATCCTAAAATACGGCGTTGCGTGAACAAAAAGATTTCACCAAGCCACCAAGATTTGTGATGTAAATATGTAGAGGGGGAGGGTCTCAACTTTATCTTGATATCTATATCATTTAAGCTACTAGGCCAAGTTTGGTATCGTTTTCGAATAAATCAGGACTGCCGAATTCATCTATGATATCAAAATGATACCATTCCGAAGTATAAACCCAAAAAATATGAAAAAACATACTTTTTTAAATTCCCCTTCACGCTTAAACCGCTGAATCAATTTAATTTTGAATAAGGGCGAAAAAAACTGTTGATTTTAGAGTGTAATTTTATTTAGCGGTACCTAATTGTAAAATATTTAATCTGGACTACAATCCTCTAGCGTATCCATCTGTCAATTTTACTTTAAGTTCCGCCTCCAGGGGAGAGTGAGAGAAATTAGGGGTGAATTAGCAGCTTACTGACACAGACCGAATTCCACGCGGGCGGAGCCGCGGGCACAGCTAGTAACATAATAATAATGTTTCAGCGAAAGGTCTCAGAAACAGTCTCGAATCGACCAATGCCTAGAGTAACTTTCGCTAGGTGGCTAGGTGGCGTGTGGTGGCGCCCTGTCAAGGATCTCATGCGCATGCACAATTTGCGTTTATAAGTGTGAACGGCACGTTTGTACCGTGCAACCGAATGGTCCATACTTCATAGTAGTAACAGATACCGAAAGTTTACAAACATTTTGCTATCAGTCTCACGTCCATTTTTAGGGTTCCGTAGCCAAAGGGTAAAAAAGGGACCCCATTAATAAGACTCCACTGTCCGTCTGTCTGTATGTCTGTCACCAGGCTGTTTCTCATGAACGCTAGTGATAGCTAGACAGTTGAAATTTTCACAGATGATGTATTTCTGTTGCCGCTATAACAACAAATACTAAAAAGTACAAAATCCTCGGTGGCGAGTCCGACTCGCACTTGTCCGGTTTTTATACAAAGAACTTAATGTAAACCACTGTTTTCAGGATTGCCATAAAACAAACCTAACCTATTTAACCTATCTATAGGATAACCTTAGGAAAATCCTGAAAAGTTAACGGTATTCAGAATTATGACTACTAATGATATTATGAAAATCATTACATATTATGACTTCCAATAATTATGTCAAACAAAGGGACCCCATAAGTAGTATATAATTCGAAGTTGCAACTAACTTAAGTTCCTATGCAAGTAAAGTAACCGACTTGCTTTGAAATATTTTTTGCTAATTATATAAATGGCTGTGGGGCCTCTCACTGACTTCTCAAAACGAATAGTATGTACAGTCACGCTCCGTGATAGATGAGCCATTTAGGGTTCTAGCTAAATTGGACATTCCATAGCGTAAGTATTGAACAAACAATTTAGCTAGGAACCTAAATGGCTCAACAATCACGGAGCGTGACTGTACGACCAATCGGCATTTGCGAAATGAGTGAGATAAGCGTAAACAACTTTGTCACATTAGCAATTTCGCAGTGAGAAATATGTTATCAGTTATGACTAACCGTGTACCTAAATCAGTCACAAACGTTCTGGATAAAACGACTCACCGTATAGAACCAGCCGAACTTGTCAAAAGGCAGCTGGACGACCGGTATCTGCGAGTTGATGTCGAGCACGCGGTCGTCGATGCCGTCGAACAGCCACGACGACACGTTGGGCGTGAGGAACATGTTGTCGTGGACCGTGTTCGGAAGTTACTCTAAACGTTCTGGATAAAACGACTCACCGTATAGAACCATCCGAACTTGTCAAAGGGCAGCTGGACGACCGGTATCTGCGAGCTGATGTCGAGCACGCGGTCGTCGATGCCGTCGAACAGC
Organism: Cydia strobilella; assembly: GCF_947568885.1. NCBI lineage: Eukaryota > Metazoa > Arthropoda > Insecta > Lepidoptera > Tortricidae > Cydia > Cydia strobilella. The sequence continues at coordinate 16,582,194 of NC_086041.1, read as the reverse complement.
CACGACGACACGTTGGCCGTGAGGAATATGTTGTCATGGAGGGCGCGCATGAACACCTCCGCAAGCATTCGGATTGCGCTGTTCTGGTGGCGGACCATGTGCGCTACCGTCTGAGAAAGGACAATGTTGATATGATAGTGAGAATTCAAGTTTTGTACTAAAAATATTGGTAAAATTACAATTTCATTATCCGATGGAATTCGGATAGACATTCAAATTCGGAAATTTGCACTGTGGATCATTTTATAAAACAGTTGCCAGTTGCCAGCACTAAAAATATAATATAATTCGGAATTACGGAGGACTTTTTTTCGTACCCCTGTTTTCAACTTACCCCAGCGTACCATATAAAGCGAGAGCCAGATCTTTAGAAAGAGAAGCCGTTACAATTCATAGATTTCTATAAAATCTGGCCATTGCATTGCCAATGGCAATGGGAATTATCTTGTGCTCCGACTCCGAGTCGAGCAGGCTGTTAACTGTAGCCCAGAATAAATATACATGCCAATAACTTAACCACATGTCATTTCATTTGCAATCAGGTTGTTTTTTATTTCTTTTCCTTTACACAGGAGGTGGATTTCTGTTGGCATGCAAGTTTTTTGTCTAAGTTTTACCGGCATATGTGTTTCCGTCGTTCCGATTAATATATACCCTTTACAATCCACAACATAATATGCACTTGTCGCTGAACTCGCCGGATTAACAGCTGACCTGACAAAGCGTTAATCTACATACATATGTATTAGCGATTACGCTCATTCGCCCTTTGATTATATTTTTTATCTGTTCATTTCATCTCGCGTGCACTCGTAGGGGATTAAAGCGATAGATGTTAAAGTCGTGCGATTTACTTACCACGATGATAGGGTTGATGCTGGTGACCAGGTCGGACAGGCTGCCGTTGGACATGTCCGGTTGGAAGTGCCACGTACGCTTGTTGAAGTATGATATTGTGTTGTTGTCATGCCACGTTATGTTTTCCTGTTGGCAATGTAATGTATTATAGTATACCTAAATAGTTGATTGACTATACGTAAAACCAAAGATAGATATAACTCCGTAATAGATGGATACAGTATTACAGTCTAAGGAAAAAACTTGCCGCCGATCAGATGGCGCCACTAGCTTAGGCCTACTCTCGTATAGAGGGCGTTGACGGTTTTGTTTGTTTTTTAACAATTTTAACGCATATCAGTGAAAGAACATGGGTCAAAATCATACAAATAATTAATGCAAATAAAAAAAATATGTATCCATATTTAAATACATTTTATCGTATTTTTATAAATCTTCATTTTTAGTTTTAAAGTGTGTCGATAGATGGCAGTGAATTTACTGTGGTTACAAGTTACAAAATTTGCTATAATAGTACCGCTCTATCCTATTATAACCTCTTTGGTAAAACTTATTACCACGACACGAGGTCTAATTTGTCGTTTGTGTGTTCTGAGATTTAACCCATATATTCTCAGAACTAGATTCTGCTCTGAACTCTTGATGTAAAATCAATTGATGGAGATAAATGAAAAGAAGCGAGTTTTTTTTCAATAAACGACCCTATAATAAGCGTATGCGGGCTAATATAAAAACATGTTTTTAAACAGAGTTGGTGAAACTGAATATCGGTAATAATGCGATATCGGCAATGTCCCCGATAGTACCTAATTTGTAACTATTGTAACTAACTGAACTCTTACAGAATTAATTGTACGTATTTACGTCATATCTAAATATATTCCTTACTGTTTTTTAAAAATTTTAGGCCAGTTTAACAGGGTTTAACCGCGGATTAACGGGAGTTCAGCACAGCCGTTAAATTGGTGTCCATTTCAAAGTGTTAGCAAAATAGGTAGGTACTAAGACTCTACATTGTGTGTTTGGCATAGGTATCTGTCAGCAGGTACTAAATAACAGTACTTATTGTAAATAGTAAACAAGAATTCGTAAGCAGATCCATTCAAGGAAATGTCTGTCTCGTAATAATATATGGTCTGCGAAGCCGTTTCGCTCGGTTTTCAAAATCCACTTTCTGACACCAAATTACTAAACTTGTCTAATTTTACTTTTGAAAATATGTAAATAAGATCATACCCTACATATATATATATATGTATTTAACTGCTTAAATCAATACAAATTTATCGCGATCCCGAATGGCGGGCTTTATGCCTTGACCGAAAATGTAATGATCCAAATCGACCCGCGCGCGCTTGGCATGATATCATCATGAGTCAGTCTGTGTGAAACCGACACAAGTGCAGAGTTCAAACAATTACATTATCTCCGGGACTGGGTGATACTAATGGACCGCGAGCCAGGCGCAAATTTCGTCAGTCATCGCCTCCCGGGCGAAAACTCGTATAGCGGTTAACGGCTATGTATGATGAACCCTCGTGAACGTCAGCTGCCGCTCCTTTGGTGGGTTGAGGAATGGCAGCCACCGAAACGCGTAACACGGTCTTTCCACCGCGATACAACCAGCTGACGATCTGTTTTATTAACAATAGCATCTAAACTACCATCTGACAAAGTATCAAACGGGAGGCGATGACGCCGATGACTGAAAAGAATTTTCTTTTTTACATGTTCATGTGACCAGCTGACTAGGGCTTCCAAATACCGGACCTTTCGCAATACCGGTATTAATACCGGTATTGGCAACTTCAATACCGGGATCCCGGGATTTTTTTGAAAAAAATTGGAATCAAGTAAATTTGAAGTAAAAATACCAAATTTTTATCAAATTCTTTTTTTATTTTGCATGTGTGTTGCAATATATAGTATTTTTATTTTTAACAATGATATCGCTTAATAATAAGCCTCTTTTTCGCTCTATTGACTAGTTCCTGCACTTGCAGCTCAATCGAATACAGAAACATTTTTAGTATAAAAGGTTCAATAGTTTTCTAACATAAATAAAGTAGCACTTACAGTGCATTGTATAAAAGACAACATCTTCTAAACATTCGCTAAATCATTGTACTAAAATTTGCTTAAAATATAATAATTTAATTTGTTTAAGTTAATTTTTAAGGTATTGTACAATTGAAATGCAAAATAAAATAAATTTAAAAATCAGTAAATAATTAGCAATTTCCCCACTTGTAATGTAATAAAAATCAGTCTACAACTCGAAACACGCGCACATTTAAACAAACATTCAAAATTCAAATTCTAAGACCCATAACGGTTATAAGTGTTTTTTTTTTTATATTCGAACATTAAACAGTCTTACAACTTACAATACAATTTAAAATTAAATGTTTTTGTGCGTCAATGTTATTGAAAATTAATTTTGTATATTCTTTAAATAAAATTATCTATTGTACTTCACAAGACAAGACAAGAGACGCCGCACCCAGCCAGGAAAATGCCTGCTCCGGACTAGCCGGCATACCAGGGGACGTAATTTTATGGGGAGTGACACGCTCTGGGATGGGAAAGGGATAGTTATAATCAGCCGGCTATGCAGCCTTAAGCCAATATTGGAAGGTAGGTGGGGTAGGTTATGTCGTCGAGGGAGAGCGTTGGTGATATGCTTCTCATCGTTTTCGTTTCGGTCTTCGTAACATCTTGTGCCAAGCGAGGCCAATATCATCTTGAGATGCCGTTTGCTCGTCGATTCGAGGTGTTGGTTCTCCTTCGTCTGATTCGCTGTCGGTATCGTCCAGTTGATATATTTCTCTTGCTGCTTTGATGAATTCGCCTTTGTCGTCTGCCATTTGAGCCACTCAGAGGGATGCCGGGATGGAGCTCTGTAGCTATATTTTATGCGGCTTCGAAGAGATGAGGTTTTGGGCGTCTTAGGATGTCCTAGGTAGCATTTTATCCTCTTGTTTATTGTTTTGCCGTTTTGACATCAATTCCCAATCATGCGATTCTCCCCGCTCGCTTGCCTCCTATATTATAAAAAACTAAGTATACCAAAATGGCCATACTTCGAACACAAGAGGACGGCACGTAGTCACTTAAACAACACTCATTTAAACAATTCATACACAAATAGCACCACAAAAAAACACACAAATAGCACCTTACTTGAATTGCATAGCCATCAATTTTGAGTGGTAGAGTCCTCTAATTCCTCGTAGTGAAGTGGCGATACCCTTTTTTGTCACTGCACATGTTGTAGCACTGACTGCACATGCAGGAAATCGTGTAGACAATGCAAAAGGAATTTTGAAGCGTAACGTTGACCACTCGCAGTCAGTAATAATACGACTTTGTTCGTTGAGCCCCCTCCCCCGCGTCCGTCGGCCTGCACGTTCGGGATAAACTCAAAACACCGGACAAGTGCGAGCCGGACCCACCCACCGAGGGCTCCGCACTTTTTAGTATTTTTTGTTGCAGCGGCAACAGAAACACATCATCCGTGAAAACTTCAACCGTCCAGCCATCACGGTTCACGAGACACAGGCCGGCGACAGACAGACGGACAGACGGACAGCGGAGTCCCAGCAGCAGGGCCCCGCTTCCACCCCTTGGGCACGGAACCCTAAAAACCACCGAGCGGACCCTCATGCGGCCCCCACCCATCAACAGGGCGACTCCCCAGGAAGGCTCAGGCGTACAATTTGTAGCCTAATAAGTCGTTGCTTTTAAACTAACTTAACCCCAACAATGCCTAATGTAGTTGTACCTACAAACACTGTTAAGAACGGACCGTTATTTAAAAGACGTGAAATGGAAAACTCTCACCGGTAAATTGCACTGTTAACATTGCCACTCACTGTTTCACTTTCACATACAACCAACCCACGTTTTTCGAGATGAGCAGATATTCTAGAGAAACGTAAACTGCATATCTAGATGCTCGCGTCGGTAAAAACTATCACGGTCCGGTCAACATCTGGCGACAAGATGCAATTGCGAATGCCATTGTAAAGGGCCCCCGGAACACAACCGACCCCGGCCGCGGTCAGAACCAAACTCAAATAAAATTATCTATTGTACTTCAGTATTTAAATTTAAATAATTAAACCTACGTGGTATATTTCTCCCTTCGGAAGAAACATGACATGAGTTATAAACCATTTCGTGACTTGATCCTTATCGAGTATATATAATAAACAATAAACAAATAATATATGCATACTTACATTGTTGTGAAATTCAGATAAACCACAGCCGGCGCGAAACTATAACTACAGAGCTTATAGCTTACGTACACATCAATTCACGTTATAAGCACTGAGAACCGACTGGCTACATTATGTTACCGCTCCACGTTGCGTGCCCAAGACAGAGAATGCTGTGGAATTGTAAAACGAGAGGAAGACGCTTGATCTATGCGTGCAAAGCTTTGCGGTGATGCCGAATTCTAACGTTTCGATGGGTAGTTTACGTTTGTTTTGCATATTTTGTTAGTTAATAAAAATACCGGGATCCCGGTATTTCAAAATTAAATACCGGTATTGAAATCTACCATAAAAAAGGCGGTATCCCGGGATCCCGAAATACCGGGATCCCGGTATTGGAAGCCCTACAGCTGACGGTCTTTCCACAGCGATACAATCGGCTGACGATTTTGTTTATTCACAAAAGCATCTAAACTATCATCTGACAAAGTATCAAGCGGGAGGCGATGACTAAATTTTTTTATAGACTATTTGCTGCCATTCCTCAACCCACCAACGGAGCGGCAGCTGACGTTTACGAGGGTTCATCATACATAGCTGTTAACCACTATACGAGTTTTCGCCCGGGAGGCGATTGGTCATGGAAATCTGTTCCTGGCCCGCGGTCTATAAAGTTCATAGCTACTCCCGGCTGTTGTTTTATATTATTAGTTTCAGGAAATTACTAATAAAAACTGTATCGCATATTATAGTCAAATTACGTGTTTCTAACACTGGATATATTTTATATGAGCTTTTATTTTGAATGAGGAAAGTGAAAAAATAATAATCTTGATAATATAAGATAAGATACGATAATTTATTCCATAACAATTTTACAATCATGTCGGAAATATCTTACAAGCTACTAAAATAAATTACAATGTTATAAATAACATGCATATTATAGATTAAATTAAAATATACAAGATAAAAACAATCACAGTCTTATATTTAGTTTAGTTTAGTCAAATTTAAGAACATATCGAAGAATAAATTACAGATTACAGATAAAATCGTTGATTTCGTAATAGCATTTACTGATTAAATGGTCCCTTAGCCGGCATTTAAAGTTGTTCACATTATGTATTGTTTTGAGCTCAGTGGGGAGGCAATTATACAGTTTTACTGCTTGATAGGACTTAAGATACGTAAATGTGAATTCAATAAAGCTAATGCTTTTGGATTCCGTATTGAGAATATTGAGATAGACCAGATGTAGGAAAAAACCGGGAAGATGAAAGCTAGGCCGTTTCCCAGAAGTCGGGCAGTGATCGAATGAAGTTACTAGTTTTATGTATTTAGTTTAATTTGTTATTAGCTTTAGTTTGTATCTCCATTTTGGATTTCACGGGCCTATAAATCCCTGTCTTTTGATAGGCTTGCGTGGGGATATAGATCCAGCACGTAAAGGGCCTTTGGAGACTTTAATGTCATGTAGAACGCCTGCTGGAACCCGTTCACGGGCACAACAATAGACACCCACCCATGAACCGGTCTCAGCAGGCATTAGGACTATTGTAGAAAAAGTAACGGTATACCGGTCTATAAATTAGTTTGGGTGGACCATGAGACTGGGTTATTGCATAGACGTCCAGGCACCTGCCATAACAATGTAAACACACGTTATCGAGGCAGGTAGTGGCTTTGCCGCTGACTAGATGGGCCCCTGAAACGGTCGCCGTAAAGACGACCAGGAGCAACACCGGTGTGAGCGACTCAGGGGTGTCGAGAGGTGCGCGCCGCTTTCTATCCAGTGGCTGTTAGCTTTAGTTATTATTAAAAGTAAGTACTTTCCATACACGGTAAAATGGTGTTAAGGGACGTGTGCGCGGAGTCGAAGCCAATACGTAGAGTCGCTTTCGAAAATTTTACGACAGATAACGGCTAGGTACACTGAGCGGATGCTGGCTGCCCTTAGCAGCGCTCGTAGAGGCTACATCCGCCAAGGTATAAGGGATAACACGAGTAAATGGAATCTAAAAGTAATACCTCTACTTATTAGGTAATTTAGGTAGGACCTTTAGATTCCATTTATTGGGTGAAACTGGTGGATCAAAAACTGGGTTAATGAATAAAAACGTAGGGGCCCACTGACTATCAGTCCGCCGGACTGATAGTCAGTGGGCCCCTTTAGATAACGGACGCTTGCCTAATAAAATGCTAGAATAAGATGTTTATTGGTATATTACTTACGAAATCGTTTTGCCTTTGAATCCATTAATAAATTAGTGATAAAAAGTGGATTACCGATAACAAAAGATTTAGACAAAAGATTTGATAGTTATGATTATGATAACTACTTATGTTAGGTACGGTAAGGTAAAATGCACATAGGTTTAACCTTTTACCGCATATCAAAGAGAATTTAGTATAGAGGCGTATTGTCAAAGTAAATTTTGTAGTCACAGTAAGTTTACTGCCATCTTTCGACACAGGATTAAAACTTTTAGAACGCCATTTGACTTTGATCCTTGTTCTTTCACTGATATGTGTTAAAATTGTTAAATATCAAACGGTGTCGCCATCTACACGAGTATAGGCCAAAGGTATGGCGATCTTTTCGAGCATAAATTTTTTTCTTACGCTTTATTTATCTTATACGGAGTTATATATATTCCTCCAAAAAAACATTTTCATGTAAAATGTTGCCAAGATGAAACCATAAGGCTCGCACTGTCAAAAAGTTATCAGATCTCTTGTAGAGCTAAGCTTCTAACTCTACAAGCTCTTAACTTCACAAACTCTACACCTTATTCAAATTATGTGGCTTGGCCGTTTCGTTATTTAGTGTTCCGTGCAAAACTTTGTTTTGACAAACGGAACACTTATGGGATACTTCGGTCTTGCAAATCAGTTAAATGCGTTTTTCTCAGAGACCGTTTGACATAGACAGATAGACATTTACAATATTACCACCACTAATATTGTAAATAAGTCAAAACCGCTTATTTCTTATTTTATGGGGTAATTTAGGGGGTTGAGAGGGGTAACCTGTTTTTTTTATTTTATTTGTAAGAATCGAGTGGGGTACCATTAAAAAGCTTGCAAAAAATTGAGTCGATGGACTGATTTTGACTTCATTTTAGACTGCAGTAGTTTCGATAAAAATGCATTTAAAGTTGCAAGTTTTCATACAAAAATATTTTCCTCTGTCCTGGGGATTTTCGCAAAAACTATAGCTAACAGGCAGCTAACTAGCCAGTAACCAACTAAATCGAGTATGGAGACGGCGGGAAAATTATCAGGTTAACCTTATCTTTATTAGTTTTTTAACTGCAGCCTGATCTTTGGTTACTTAGGTTAAGTAACTATAGCTTGGATCAGCTTCTTAGACTGGTAATTTCATATTAGGAAGTCGTTTTAGCGAGAAAGATCTTTACTTAAAACTTTGGCATTGAAATTAATGACTTATGCGTGTAACACAAAGTTTAATTTAACTTGCTTATTTTTGTGGGTTATTTCATTTCTTTGTAATAGTCTACTAAACGCATGAGAGAAAAATTATCTACAAAATACAACCTTGTTATAATGCAAATAAGCTTAAATTTCGAACGGGCTTTCCAACCAATTTTTAATTAAAGAATTCCGTTCTTCACTGTCGTTTTGTTTTTTTTACACAATAAAGCACATAGAGTTAGTGAGACGTATAGAGATAACAAAGTCATTTAATATTTATTAGAGAGTATCTAATTCGTTGAAACAATATACACAATATCCCTTTGCATTAAGTATATACGATGACAGTTCACTATCTGATTAGTCAAATTACTGTCAAGTAAACCTGGATAAAGGTTATCATATAGGTACCTCATACATATTACAAATGAATGGTCATTTATAGGTACAATATGGTACAACACAGTTTCATGGCAATTATGACTAGTTTTCCAAACCGCATTTACACTAGTTGTAACTCAGATTTTTCAAAACTAGTTGTCGCAAAAGTACATGGTGAAACTTAGTTTTGACTTTTCGGGAAAATGCATTTTCACTAGGTGAAACTAGTTTTCTTGGTAGGTATTCTGCCAGAGATCTGAGCGTCACATTACGTTTGCAGCTACAGGCAAACTCAAATCATATACGCACCTAAATGTCAAGTCTTACCTTCTAGATAAAATGTATTGTTTCTTATTGCTACTTTCATACCCTTCGGCCGCGTATGTAACCGGAGTTTGGTAACCAGTTACCTTTTTTTTTAACTAGCCTAATTTAGTGTCCCACTGCTGGGCAAAGGTCTCCCCTCGCTTCCTCCACCAGTTATCTAAGAAGAAAAAATGATCCTCATAGGATACTGGTATCCAAGTAATATATTTTTTTCCTTTTCTGATACCTGTATGATTGTTCGTAACTAGTATCCAGTAAGGAATAAATAATACTCTTATGAAGGGATCACTCATGGTTATGAGTGATCCCTATAGGAACATAATATTGAGTATTCAACTTAACTAGACTTTTGGGCGGTAGCTGAAGCTACCTAACAAACCTAACCTACGCTTTTTTCCCCAGTGTAATGTTTTCACGGATATCACACTAATTCAATAGATAGGTAGGTTAGATAGCTTCTGATTTAAACCGCCGAAAAATAGGAGCCCCGCGAAGCGTGGCTCCGTTTAGTTAAGTTGAGCATTCAACATTTTTACAATTCAACATTTCGAGATTCAACATTTTGAGAATCCAACATTTCGAGAATCCAACATTTCGAGAATCCAACATTATTAGAATTCAACATTATGTTCCTAAAGGGATAATACCATACCTATCTATCATTCAAGCAGTTACCTACGAGGAGTATAAAGTACTTTCTCGTAATCATTAGGAAGTTTTCCTAATAGGTTGTAACTCGGTTACGTGAAAAAAAAAAAATATATCACTTGGATACCAGTATCCTATGAGGATCATTTTTTCTTCTCAGGTAACTGGTTACCAAACTCCGGTTACATACGCGGCCGAAGGGCTTTCATATCCCTCTCATTAAAAATTTCGGTAAAGGGGTATTTTTAAGAAACGAACCTAAGTGACGAAAACTGACTTTCCATTTTTAGCCGCGTCCAGTCTACAAGTTTCAAATACTATGTTAATAATTGTCATAGGCTGTTATTGGGCTGTTATCATAACATGAGGTTTTATACCTACTTACTGTTTTTACGTATTTAGTTTTTCACGTACGAAGTTGTTATTTGTCATGTTTATTGTCAACTTTGACGTTTATTACATTAATTGATTGTCATTTTGGTGTTTGGTAAATAAAGATGTAAAGAGAGAGTTTCGTATATATATTATCTTTATGCTTACATAAACCAAATGGACCGTTAATAACAAGATTTTTATCAACGTGAGTTGGTGGTGTGAATGAGGGTTAAGAATCACAGGCAAGTGGCAACCAGTCTACAAAGCCCATTAGCAAAGCAACACTGGATAACAATCCAAGGTAACTAAGGGACTATACCGACCCGCCCCGGCTTTGCACAGGTTACACTAAACCTTAACAAATTATGCACCTTAACCTTCCTCAAGAATCACTCTATTGATAGGTGAAAACCGCATGAAAATCCGTTTAGTAGTGTTTGAGTTTATCGCGAACATCTAAAATTTAATCCGTCATAACGATGCGTATGATATTAGATGGGTTACCTACGCACGGGACACTTGCTACCGCAGTTATGACTGCGGGCTTGGCCAATTTATTTTTCTATTTCTTCTGTAATCATTTATATTTGCATAATGCTCTAATGGAGCCAATTTCTAGTTGTTATTGTCATGAGTATTATTAATAGAAAATGCCATAAACGGAGATGTATTTGCATGTTCGCTAACAGGATTCACGAAGTGCGTCACCAAGCAAATGGGAAGTTAGGTAGTTATTTACAAATCTTACCCGCAGATCGCACCGTCTCGAGCGAAATAACACCTGACCGGCTAGCATGAGTTGCGTTCTCGCGCGGTAGCGCGCGAGTCCATACTTGAAATCGCAATAGGTATATGGGGTCGCGCGCGAGAATGCAACTCATGCTAGCAGGTCTGTTGGCTATTATATGCATGACAATGTTAGCCGACGCTATGGGCAACATCAGTTCTTTGAGAGTTGACGTATTTCAAACAATATAAATATTTTAGCCCAAAAGTTCACATCTTTGCCAAGACGTGCGGTGCCATTACATTAAGTTTCCCCACCAGTCCCACCACGCACTTCACACGAATAAAAATTATTAATACACAATTACACAGATGAATATAAATCCTAGCTTAAGAAAAGATATTCGTGCCAATAACACAAATCAATGCCCTTACCGGAATTCTAAATCGAAACTAGATAGTATAACGGGTTAGCACCGATTGACTAGCACGTTATCTTTTCGCGGATTAGCAAAGTAATATTTTGGTATTAATTTATTAGTCATCCTGATTTCGAAGCAGACTTAGTACCTATCTAGTTTCGAATTAGAACTCTGGTAAAGGCATTGATTTGTGTTATTGACACGAATATCTTTTCTTAAGCTAGGATTCATCTGTATTAAACGTCCAAACCATATTACTGAATTATCAATTATTAAATTTAAGAATTATCTAAAGCGTAAACTTATTTCTAAAGCTCATTATACCACACAAGACTACATGAATGATAAAACAACGTGGGATTAATTTTGATTCGAAACGATTAATTATTTATTGGGTATATTTGATTAATGCCGAGGAAATGGATAATCCAATGTTTGTACATACTTCTTTTGTTTTTTTTACATTTAGATTTTATTCTAGTAACATTCTAGACTAGTACTTTTTATACAATTTTTTTATGTTTGACGATCTTTTTTTGAAATTCTTAGTATTAAATTTGATCTGTATAATAATTCAATATTATTATGGAATAATATTAACATCAATAAATTGCTCTGATAATTAGCTTAAGATAATATATATGTACATATTATTCACCATTCATAAGTGCTTGTTGCAAGGCCTACATGAATAAAGTATATTTGAACTTGAACTATAGATTTCCGCAAAGTAACGCCTGATTCTATTCATTATCAGGATGACTTTTAGTCTCTAGTGACCATTATCAAAGGACCCTAGGTTCTAAGACGAAAAAAGTGGTAAGTTTCTTAGATTAGGTAAAACATAGGTGGGCGTTTTTAACTTTTTACTGAATCGTGTACCACTATGCCGAAAATGAAACCCATTTTTTAAAATTTCATTTTTTGTGGGTATGTTGATATCCAGAGGAAAGAAAATACTCTAAAGTATATGAGATTGTGTTTTATTTCACGCAATAAAGCTTAGTTTTTTAATTGTTAATTTATTAGCTTTTGCCCGCGACTTCGTGTGCGTGTATTCAATAACAGCAGCTAGAGTAAGTTTATAGCGCCAGGACAAAGTGTCAAAGCAGCTTATACATTCTATTTGAGCATAAGCTTAATTGCTTGACATTTGTTTTTTTTTTATGAAATAGGAGGCAAACGAGCAGACGGATCACCTGATGGTAAGCGATTACCGCCGCCCATGGACACCCGCAACACCAGAGGGGTTGTAAGTGCGTTTAAGATGGGGATGGGAATACGCTCTTTTCTTGAAGGTTTGAAGGTCATATCGGTCCGGAAATACCGCAGGCGACAGTTCATTCCACAGTTTAGCTGTGCGAGGCAGGAAGTTTCTAGAGAAACGCACAGTTGAGGACTGCCAACCATCTAAGTGGTGAGGATGGTAATGTTGTCGCGTAGGGCGATGGCGAAAAGAAGCTGCAGGGATTAATCCGAACAATTCCTCGGAGCACTCCCCGTTATACACGCGATAGAAAATGCAGAGCGAGGCCACATCTCTACGCAGCGCCAAGGAGTCAAGCCGTTCCAAAATACGCTGGCAGTCGACAATTCGAGTCGCTCTTCGCTGGATGCGGTCCAGAAGGAGAAGCTGGTATTGGGGTGCCCCTGCCCATAGATGAGAACAGTATTCCATGTGTGGGCGAACCTGCGCTTTATACAGCTGTAGGCGGTGGGCCGGCGTGAAATACTGTCTCGATCTGTTGAGCACACCGAGCTTTTTTGAGGCTAATTTGGCCTTACCCTCTAAATGGCCGCGGAACTGGACTTCACTCGAAATGTCGACGCCGAGGATTCCGATACTGGCTGCGGCAGTCAGGGGAGTGCTCTCAAAACGAGGTGATACGACAAACTCTAACTTTTTTGCGGTAAACGCGCAAACCTGTGTCTTAGCAGGGTTAAAACGGACTAAGTTTAGTCGACCCCATTCAGAGATTTCTTTTAGGGAAGTCTCAATTTCAGACACAAGTTTGTTCCGGCTCTCGATGACGTTTTCCCGAGAGATATTGGTGCGGCCGGTGTAAGAGGCATCACCCGTACTATCATCAGCATAACAATGAATTCCGCTGATTTGCAGCATGACATTGATATGCAGAAGGAATAGCGTGGGTGTCCTTGGGGGACACCAGCATTCACAGACATGGAGTCTGAGCATTCGCCGTCAACTACGACCTTTATGCTTCTGTCTGCTAGAAAACTACTGACCCATACACATAATCTCTCGGGAAGCCCATAAGATGGTAGCTTCGAAAGAAGTGCTTTGTGCCAGACGCGATCGAAGGCCTTCGCTATATCCAAACTATATCTATATCCAATGCTTCACCCTTTGTCTCGATCGCCTGTGCCCAACGATGTGTCAGGTAGACTAGAAGATCACCAGCCGAGCGGCCTCTACGGAAACCGTATTGTCGGTCACTAAGCAACTGGTGGTCCTCTAGGTACCGAAGGAGCTGGCAGTTGATAATGGACTCCATTATCTTCGAGAAAAGGCAGGTTATAGCTATTGGCCTGTAGTTGGATGGATTTGAGCGGTCGCCTTTTTTAGGGATCGGGTGCACCAAAGCTGACTTCCACGAGGTCGGGACTACGCCGCCATAATTTGTTAAAATTATGAAAAATACGTACCTATCAATATTTTTTTTAATAAAATGTAAAACTTTAATAACACAACAATTAATTAGAGTAAACAAAAATAAATAAATCCTTAAAGTAAAAATTATGAAATTATTAAAAGTCACAGTAATAAATTTACCTATCACAGTAATACATTTTTTTAACGCGATGGACACTATTGGACACCATCAAAACGGGGGGTACACGTTAAGGTGAAAATACCCAGGTACCTAACCTACGTGCAAAGCTGTAAACAATAGTTTACCGTTTATGGTTACGCTCTGAATGACTGAACTATAAATTAACAAAACGAGTTTGTTATGAATTTCTCACATTTCGTACATCGAATCGATTGTGGTGTTAATGTTACACATTTGACGAAATGTAAACACTTTTGTTTAACCGATAGCGATAGGTTTCCGTTATTTAGAGCGTTTCTCATTCGGAAATATTTACTCCGAACAAGTAGAAAGTTTAGTTTCTTACGACGACACAGAGGATATCATCAAATGTTTAAAGGCAAAGTAAAGCTGCAATATGTAAAGAGGGAACTCTCTCTCACACACACCTACACACATTTACACATCCCAGCTACGTATTTAGGTCCTGGATGTAACATGCCCTCACACGGGAACCATTGTCATTCCTATAAGTTTAGCTGTAGTTTTGTTACATACGAGTAGATTTAAGGTTGTTTTCGTTTTAAATTTAGACAGTTAATTAACAAATCACATATCATAAAATTGCACATTGTTAACCACACTCGTAGATGGCCAAGATACAGGCTCAGCCTAGTTTGGTCCCGTATTTGTAAATAAACTTTTTGTATTTTTTTCTTTAATAATATCATGGCAATAAGCTAGAGTACACTGCAGTATATCGATAACAAAGACATTGACTGTACCCAGCTTAATTTTTCTAAAGTTCATAATTAAATACCTTTGTATGATGTTCTCTGTAGACATACGGTCCCATTTGCGACACTCGTATGGAGACGTTGTGGCCCGCCAGAATCTCGTCCACGTTGGTGATGTTCAACATGAAACACTCCAGGTACATGGGGATCGGGACTTCGCGCCAAATGCCGAACGACGTCGAAGTGTTTGAGAGGACCATCATCTGGAACAAAATGTGACTTGTCATAAATTGTATCATTGAGAACGTATTTATTTTCCGAGTAATTTCACAAAGTTATTGGGTTACTTACCGCGATGACTGATGATTCTAACGAACCCTAGATCGTTTAAGTTGCATCTTATTAGGTATAATAGGTATAGTTTGGATAACTACATCCCCGCTCCATCAACTGGCCAGAAACTTAATACTCGTAATGATAAAGTCATATGTGTAATGTTTTGTTAATGACAGACATACCTACGTATTTCGTACCCATCCCTAAGTATTTATATCTACCCGTCATTTCTTAGTTCGCAGACAGCTAAATTATAGACCAGGGTTCCGTTTAGTTAGGTTAAGCTACAAAACCGTTATTATAAATGCCGAGTACGTTTTTTACAAAGATTTTACGATTATGGGTGGCGAGATCATTGGTATAGACGTTCGATTTGTAGCTGGCTCCGAACGGTTAATCCTTCGTCTATTGTTAAGTAAAACCGCACGGTCCGCACGTGCCACTACCTGCAAAAAAAGGGTCGTGTAATTCTAATTGGCACTTGAGCGCGGGCTAGACCAACGCTCAAAAAACCAGTGTAGGTGCGCTCTCCGATAACGCGCCTTTGTTATGCTTATGCATCTCGATGACACATTTTAGACTGGTTCTGTAGCGTTCGACTCGCCGGCACTCAGTAACCGTAGAGGGACCACACAAGAAGTCGCAAATTATTTTTTCCATTTGTTCATTTTGAATCTTATTGCAATTTCCATAGGAGTTGTAATTCAACAACATCACACACATTCGGACATCTTTTACCTGGTGCATGTAAAAATGGCGCGGTCCGCCAGGTGTCGCCACTGTTGCCGTAAACAGAAGTCAAATAAAGCACTAGACTGGTGATAATTCGACGGAAACAGATATGCTCTCTCAATTATAAAGCTTCCAGTGACGGTCAAGTAATTTAATAGACAAGGATAAGCCCTTCGGGGTCAGCTACAAATCGAACGACTATAACTACCTAATCTCAATTTTCCAGATTTTCAGGAATTGGTGGAATGCAGCGTTTTACCGAAAAACTCTATAGGTGCGAGGATTGCCTCAATTCAGTGTTGTACAGCTAATATTTCTTGTAGTAGTCTCTTTTACGAGACGTTGACAGCGATTAAACACAGTAGGCTAACCTAACCACGGAGTACACTGACCTTCTGAAGTTGCGCGAAGAACAAGGCCGGCCAGTAGACGACGGCCACAGCTCCGAGTACCACGAAGCCGGAGCCAAAGCCCATAAGCAGCCCGCTCTTCATGCCTGATGATACCATGGTAGAGGTTTTGCTACCTGATGATAAAGACGACAAGTTTTGTTGTACAATCATACGCACTAGATCCATCTCTTATGAACAAATAAAAGGATCACGTATATTATTTTCCCAAGCAATGTGACCCATTTTCAATCCTCGAGTGTAACATATAAGATGACTCGAGCTCACCGCGGCTTGGCGTCCCCATAACATAACCATACATATGAGACTGGCATGTTTTATTTCAGTTTCAACCATCTTCCTTATTTTATATTGTGCGGTATATTAAATATGCAAAAAAATACGTTCTAAAGATAAACATGGGCTATTTTAGTGTAAAATTAGTATGAAGATAAAAATAATAGTAATGGACACACGCCTTCTGCCCAGTTTACTATAGTGTGGATGCCAAGATCAAACAAAAAATAAACACTACACAATGAGCTATGGAAAGAAGCATACTGAGAATTAACAAAATGCATAAAATTAGAAACGAAACTATAAGAAGTAAAACACGTAAAGGATGCGCTCACACAAGCTCTAAAGCTCAAGTGGCAATGGGCAGGACACATCTCAAGGTATACAGATAACAGATGGACAACACTAACAACAAGATGGAAAGGACCATTACCAGTGAAGAGGAAAACTGGAAAACCTGTCAAACGGTGGACCGATGACATAGTAGAGGTTGCCGGAAAAGACTGGTGCAGTCACCCCTCGTAAATATAAAAAAATATTTTCTATGAACATTATTTTAAATAGGTATGATTAGTTGAGAAATCACTGAACAAATATGAAAATCTAAACCTTAAGTCAAATAAAACCATGTGAATGGATTATATCACACATAATGAATTTAAAATCCATACCATATATCCATACTAATATTATAAATGCGAAAGTCTGTCTGTCTGTGTGTTCCCTCTTCACGCTTAAACCGCTGAACCGATTTAGATGAAATTTGGCATAGAGATAGGTTGAGTCCCGAAGAAGGACATAGGATGGTTTTTATCCCGAAAATCATCCCTAAAGAAAGTAAAAAGCGGGGTGGAATTGAGATAATTAACGAAGTGCCTGCTAATTTGTGTGCATAATATGCTCAAATTTAGATTGCTATGAGATCTTCTCCAGGCGCTATTCTTACTCTAGCTGCGGTTACCAAGTCCACACAGACGAAGTTGCGGGCAAAAGCTAGTA
Organism: Cydia strobilella; assembly: GCF_947568885.1. Lineage (NCBI taxonomy): Eukaryota > Metazoa > Arthropoda > Insecta > Lepidoptera > Tortricidae > Cydia > Cydia strobilella. The sequence goes on along the minus strand of NC_086041.1, from coordinate 16,564,532 downwards.
CAATATAAATGGGGCATGTCTCACATTAACCATGAATGATTTTAATTGTTTGAAACATCAGTATGTATTTTAAATTCATTATGTATGACATAATCTGTTTACAGTTTTATTTCATGAGTTAGTATTGATTGCAGTAACTGAAGACATCACATTAGACAAATTTATGAATTCTCCCCTCATCTACAAGGTTAGCTGGAAGAGATCCCTTATAGGGATAAGTTCGCCTTTGTACCTCTATTTATGTAAACCTGTGTTGTGTACAATAAAGTGATTACTTCTACTACTACTATATGTCCTTAGTGGAATTCAAACTTAGAATCTCCAGCTTACAGCTCTCAGTTCTGTTTCTTGTTCACATACAACACATACACAGATGATTTCATCAAAAAAACCGGTCAAGTGCGAGTCGGACTCGCGTTCCAAGGGTTCCGTATATTACACAATTTAAACAACGTATTTTTTATGTGAAACGTGAGTGAAATGTCTAAAAAACCTGTAGGGGTCGGATCAAAAACTAAGTATTAAGTCCGACTCACGCTTGACTGCACATTTCTAATAGGTTTTCCTGTAATCTATAGGTAAAGATCTATATTGTGTATTTTTTTCAAAATTTTTGACCTAGTAATTTCGGAGATAAAGGGGGGGAAATGGTCATTTTTTGCCTATTTTCTTGAATAACTTCTAAACTATTTATCCAAAAATTATAAAAAATATATATTTAGTATTCTCACAATGAGCTCTTTCATTTGATATGTAACACGATACAGTTTGAAAAACTTTTTTTTTTAATTTTGTCATTTAGTGTGTCAAAAGTGGCCCCCGTGTTTAAAATTCATTTGTTTACGTTACATGGCCGTCTTTGGGTCACAAACTTACATATGTATATCAAATTTCAACTTAATTGGTCCAGTAGTTTCGGAGAAAATAGGCTGTGACAGACGGACAGACAGACGCACGAGTGATCCTATAAGGGTTCCTTTTTTTTCTTTTGAGGTACGGAACGGAACCCTAAAAATAGGGTAGGTAGTTCAAATTATTCAACTGCAACCTGTTTTGTTTTGTGTATCCACGAACACTTCTTACAAAAGTTTAGGAGTTGATAAGCTCTTTGTATGAACAAACGATAGCGCTAGTCATTACTCATCATGAAAAGTATATTGCATAGTGAGGTAATCACGTTCTGTTATGCATTCCAGCTACATACTAATCCCGTATTTATTTCTTTCTATGTTCTAAAAATTACGTTATCCAATTTACGTACCTTGTTGTGATTTTTGAATTATGTTTACTAAGAAATATCACTGCATGATTTCACGGCCTACATAAACTCAACAATTTCATACGCGATTTATTTGAAATATATTGTCGGTAAATCAATACGAAGTACTCAGGCCGTTATTAATTTATATCTAGCACAAACAATAAAAATAACAAGGAATGACATGCACGTCCACCCGCAACTGCATTAAACGCTGATTGAAAACATGAATTAAACTAATAAACATTAGTGAAGTGATTGATACCTACTATAGTGGTATACATCGTCAAACCTACGTCATTACGTCATATTCAAACGGGCTGTCAAATGTGACAGTGGTTGTGTTGCCATGTTATTTATTTATTTCCTACCAAATCTACTTAAATGCTAGTTCGGATTACTTACGTTACTTTAGTAATTTAGTCGAGTGGCGAGTATAGTTGGTCAACATGAATCTAGTATAACTGGATCGGTCATGAGGAGTGGGGGAAAATGACCGAACGGGATAGTCTTATGTATCTTTCAGTAGGAGTAGCAGAGAAAGCGCTGTTATTGTTTGTCCTTGTCATAGTTTCACTTTTCCACCGCTGCCACAACCGAGGTTGTGGCAAACAAATAAGTACGTGACATGTCATGTTTGTTCGTTGCTTGTTTAATTATCGTTGTTTTGTATGAAATTGTGCTTTCTCTTATGAAATATAGTAATGGTTAGCGTTTTGAATGCTTGAACTTTGATAAAATACTGGTGAATTGTTCTGTAATCGGCTGTAATAGCCGCTCTGAGCAAAAATATGAGATCATAATCTTTCACACGTAAGTACGGTATTTTACACCTTCCTCTTAGCGCAATATGTGAGAATAACATCGTAAAATTACGTTACACTCAAAGCAATGTAGAATCAAACGATTTCAATAAAAATATCACAATTATTTACGCAAATTAACAAAACATTATTTATAAAATTATCCGCCCAAATTACGTAGGTAGGTAGGAGTCTGAGGTCAGTCATTTTTGAACTTCCTTCTTAATTTAGCTGCATAACAATCATGTTAGGGATACCAGATGAAAATATCATAATTTTATGGGTAATTTTGACCTCGAAGTTTTTTCGTACTTCTAATTCCAAAAAATAAATAAACAAATGTTGTGAAGGTTAAATGTGGTGTACATTAATTGGTGTGATTGCGATTTGTGATTTCTTTAAATTAAAACCCATAATACATTTTATTTTACGTTTTATTTACTAAACATGTTTAGTTTTGTACCACCTGCGCGAATTATAGGAGGTATTTCATTGTTTATACGCCTAAAAAGGACGGCCCATTGACATTTTATTTAACAATTTTTAATACCGTCAAACAAGCTAACTTTGCCTCCAGGGTAATCGCCCCAACGTGATATCAAATATTGGGGTAATTTTTACCAATATGGTATCCCCACGTTTATGACGTCATCTATGTCTATCCCTTACGGGCGCACGCGTATAGCTGGTCTATGTAATGCTAGGTCTATGTTGGTCAAGCAAATCTTGTCAGTAAATAGGAACAAAGAAAACTATATTCATCCTTTTCTTTTGGGTGATAGTACTAGTGTAAGACAAAGATAGTATGATTCTCTCTGTCTATGTTTGAAATGAGACAGTCCCTTGACAAACTTTATCTTGGTTATAGTTTGTCAAAGGACTGTTACATTTTAAATATTGACAGAGAGAATCATATTATCTTTGTCTTATACTAGTACTAGCACCCAAAAGAAAAGGATGTGTATAGTTTTTTTGTTCTTATTTACTGACAAGATTTGCTTGACCAACATAGACCTATCCAACCATTTAACCAACCATACTAAAATCGACCAACTGACATAGAGGATTTTATCAAATAGCGGAGTGATAGCAAATTTTGTAAGGAAACGTTGAAAGTCGTTCACACAGCGTCTATGCGGGAAAGCTGTCTAGCCGTGTGAACGATTTTCACGTTTCTATACAAATTTTGCTGTCACTACGGTATTCGCTAAAATCCCGTATATGGTATACGGGAAAAATTAACGCCGTGTGGACCTAGCCTTAGTCATTAAGATAAAAATTGATAGCGCGAATCAGGATTTTGACTACACGAAACAGCGCCATCTAGCTTGCAATTTGGTAACAACTTTATTTATGCGACCAGAACAAGGTTAGTTTTTGCTGCGAGTGCTGATTTTGAGTCTCCAGCAAGCAAGATGCTATAATAGAATCACGAGCGTAGCGAGAAAATATTCATCAGCAAACATTTGATAAGATACGATTGTAGGGATTATGTTGAGTAAGGAACCAGCTTCTTATTTGCTAAATTATTATTTTTCTTAGCTAGGGGTTTACCCGTTTATTCTGGTTTCATAATATTAGAGAGTTTTCTAAAATAAGTATTGAAAACCCGATGCTCACAGATCCTGGTGTTATTGGGTTCTTTCAACTCAGAATCACTAGTAGTAGTAAATCACTTTATTGTACAAAACAAAAATTGTTAACATGAAATTCATATAAATTTAGGTACAAAGGCGAGCTTATCCCTAGCGTATTCAATCCTGATGATAAATGTCCCAAATATTTGTATGAAAATTGTACATTCCACTACGTCACGCACATACAATGATTTTTTTTTTTCACACCAAAACGAGACGTAATAGAATGGAAATTTTAAGACCTTTTTTTAATGGCAGGGTTTCGAGTAGAATGAGTGCAAGAATGTCCAGATTTGAAAGAATGTTAGGCAAGAATTGATGAAAATAAAAGATAAAAAATATTGGCTACATTGTTTATTGAATAAATTACAAAAATGGTGTATTTATTTCCCTCGTTAGAGCCGCATTGACATTTGTATGTCGTGTTGTGATGGGTATCGGTTTCATACATTTAATATGCATCAGGCATCAGACAAATGTGAACGCAACCATATTAAATGTATGAAACCGATACCCGTCACAACACAACATGACAAGAGACAAATGTGAATGCGGCTTAAGGCAGTACATAATATGCATAAATCATATCCTTCATACCATACGCTAATACAAAATTGAATAAAACCAGCGCCAATTTGTTTTAGTCAATATCTACTGGAAAAGCGTACTTTGGAATGGTTTTAACATTTAGAAGCAAACTTTGTGAATAAAAATCACAGATCAACAGATAAACGCATCAAACAATATTCAATTTTTAACTTGGACTTCCGGTAGTTATGGAAGATAAGCATTATAAATACATTTAGTTTTCTTAAGTAGGAATACGAACGGCGGAAACACATATAGGTCTCGTTAAACCATGTTGGGACAAGATAAACACATTACGGGTGCATTTCTGGGGTCTAATCGCAACATCCGAATTTCGAAATATTCCATCTCCTGTCATTAGATTTTACAAGACCGACAAAGGTGGAAAGTTCGAGAACGGATTTGGAAATGCGGATGTTGGGGTAAGAGCTGGCTTAGGTGGTATTGGCATGAGCTTTATGCCCGCGAAACTCTTGGCTTTTGTATTTGCGGAAATATGGCTGTGACACTTCATTTGCGAAATTACGCAAATACGGGCAAGTGTGTCGAGGCAAAATCCACACCAATTAGCAGAATCCCAACACGTTCGCATTGAATAAATCCTAGTCACTAGTTGATCTAGTTAATGTATAGCAATGAGGCCAGATTCGAGAAGCTTTTGTATTTTAGCGGCGATGTCTGGGTTCTTGAGATGGTCTTGTAGAGCATGCGGATCCTGCTGCATCTGTTCGAGGATGCAGCGCATCGCGGGGTCGCGCAGGATCGCTTGCACTTCGGGGTCGGCCATCGCACGTTTACGCACCTGCCAACAACATGTTCTTACTAAGAAACTTAGGAGGAAATACTACGAAATGGGCGCGTTTAAATTGATGCTTTAGCACTGAAAGGATCAATCAACATTTTGTAGTAGCTTGTTACTAGTTTGTCTGGTAGAATGCTACTAGAAAAATGGCTGTCTTTTTGTAAAATCTATTATTATATATTGCAGCAAATTATTTTTTATTCGGCTCTCTATAATTTTTACAACTCGTTAATTTTAAGCATTTTCAAACGCAAACTCTTATCACTATCGACTATTTGCTTATGGGGACATGGTGAGTATAGATACTACAAAAAAGACATATATTAGTATCAGTGGAGCATTGACAACAAGCTCCTTTTTAACAAATCAAAGTGCTCCGTGATGACTTTCAGCCGTGCCAATAGTCCCTTATTCGCCCAATACCTGCTAGGTCCTGATCCCATAACTCGTGTCGAGTCTATACGTGACTTGGGTGTCATCCTCGACACGCAGCTCAACTTTCATGAGCACATGAAAGCGTTAGCCAATAATTGCTACCAGAGGTTAGGGTTTGTAGTTCGGAATGCGCGAGATTTTGATGACGTCAGGGCTATTAAATTAGTGTACACTGCGTTAGTTCGGAGTAAACTTGAAGCTGATGCCTCGGTCGTTTGGAGCCCGCATGAAGACAAGTACGTCCTGCTTCTGGAAAAAATCCAAAAAGCCTTTCTGCGGTTCTTATATAAGAAGATTCACGGGTATTACCCATATTTGTACCCATCAAAGTTCCTGCTTGGCGTTTTGGGGTTTAATTCCTTAGAGGTAAGGCGTAACTACGGGCTCTTGACTACTGCATGTAATGTCTTACGGGGGAACTCGGACTGCCTTGAACTGGTTGCACAGCTCGTACGCCTGTTCGTTCCATCTATAGCTAAGGCCCAATTTAATTTACGACCGCGAAGTCCTCACCTATTAGCTGTGCCTAAAACGCGCACTATGTCTCATAGCAAATCACCACTTGTCCGCGCTCTACAGTATATCGACGCGCTCCTCGCATCAGCACCGGAATGTGATTTATTTGCAAGTAGTTGGATGGATCTGTGTAAAGAATGTATGTAAGTACTGTGAGGCGATGGATAAGCGTGAATCATCTGTTTTGTATTAGTTTTTCTTCTGTATCATGTACCTAGTTGTATAAATACTTTCTATTATAAATTTCTCAGTGTATTAGTTCGCTGTAATGCTGTGTAAATTTTTTGAATTAATAAAATAAAATAAAATAAATATTTGCCTCTTAAATCCTTATTGATGTCCATTTAAAAAAATTAAGTATTACCTCTTCAGGGTTGGAGTTGAGCTGTGTCGAGCATGCTCGGTATCCTTCGAGCGCCTCCGCGTTGCTGGGGTCCAGCTCCAGTGCCTTTTGGTAAGCGGTCAGCGCCTTTGACGGCTGTTGCATGCCCTGAATAGAAAGATAGTGTTAATTAAAAACAGTAACTGTGTCAATGTGTTGAGAACATTATTAAAACATAAGTAATACTTTAGCCACATGACTACCATGTGTTGATGGAAAGTTTTCAAAATTTCGAATCAGGTCTCATCTGCCTGCGCAATTTAGGGTTAGCTGGTTGTGTTTTGTCCATTTTAGGCAAATACGAATGATTATCTGGGTTGTTTAACCTAGTTAAGTCCTTAAGTTTTTATTCTTAGAACTGTTAGTTAATATTATTGGTAGCTTTGCAATTGGTAGGCTAATAAGGCAAGCAGTAAGCTTGTCTCAAAAATATTTGAATTACAAATAGGGTTTGCTATATCCGTCCGATTTTCTTATTCGGATAATTCGAATAATACAATTTGTATTATCCGAATATTTCCGATAATTTCGGAAACCAAACCAAAATATTTATTCCAAGTAATATAATTCGTAAATTTAGCGCTAAAATAAGCGTTTAGTTAATAACGGCGGGGATGCTAGAGTGCCATAATGCGAAGTTTCAATTTTTTTTGCGTAAATCAGCAGAACTATGGAAAAAATACCACCTAGGTCTATAGAACTATTAAGGGTGCTACTAGAACTCTCATAAATAGTTAAGTAAATAGATTTAGTATTAGAACCGCAGCACTGTGTGGATTATACCTGTTGAAATAGGTGATGAAAAGGAAATGGAAGTAGGCACAAAACATCCATATTCTATTTGTTGATTTTGCCAAAGCATAAATTTGTCAGAGAGACACTGTCTAATTTTGCAGTGCTTTAAAGTGCCAGACAACTTGTTAAAAATGATAATTGTTGCCACCACAGTAAGCAGGATGAGTGTAAAAAGCTTGTGGAGAACAACAGCCGAATTTAAACTAGTCACTGGTCTGAAACAAGGAGCCGCTCTTTCGCCAATGCTGATCAACTTCGCACTTGAATACATCGTCCGAAAATTGTTTATGTGTGATGGGAGTGTAGAGTTGAACGGCAAACATAATTCAACATAATCATTGGATTATGCTGATGACTTGGGGCTATAGGCTCAAAACAAACGCGACCTGGAGGCCATGGCTAGGATCATAGAGTAGGAAGGAGAGAAGATTGGTCTCGGAATCAACACCAGAAGCGATCTGGAGGCCATGGCTATAGGATCATAGTAGTGGCAGTGGCGCAGAATAGGACAGAATGGCGTTCTCTTGTTTCAGAGGCCAATATCTTTTTTGGGTCACTGATCCAGTGGAGTAAGTAAGTATTGCTTTCATTGTTAGCATTTCATTGCTACTGGATAGATAAAGACGAGTAGACGAATGAACACGAGGTGAGGCACTAGATGTATTTCCAACTAGGCACCAGTGAATCCAGATAATTATAAACCCTCCTTATTAAGTACGGTTTTAAAGATAACAGTAATATAATATTGTCTTCGGTTACCGCGATAGTTACTCATGAAATAAAACTATGAAAACGGATTATATCGCGTATATTGAATTTATAATACATCCCGACGTTTCGAACCCTTTACAGCGTTCGTGGTCAACGGGTGACTGAGGAAAAATTACAAAGTGCAAAAATACCCACATACTAAAATAATGAACAATCATAGACTATAAACTTTAAGGCTGGTTGTACATGCAAAATCGGTTCATAAGGCTAGTTATACACTACAATTATTTCCAAGTAAAGATATATATATATATACGCGATAAAAACTACGCCAGCTCCAACCCTACACCACGGACCCGAGAAGATTTAATTCCCTCCTAAATTGTAGGAGGGTATCCCAATATGGGACCGGCAACAAACTCAGCGGGACACATCTTTTCAAAACATATTATACTCAGAATGTCCAACATCATCCAACACTAAGGTCTCACAGTCTATGTCTCGCTTGCTCCTTTATCAGATGGACTACAGGATCCCAAGCTGGTGGTAGAGAAAAGCCATCTTCCCTATTAAAGTTTGGATATTTCTTAGCGCGAGGCCATGATTGTTCATTATTTTAGTATGTTGGTATTTTTGCACTTTATAATTTTTCTCAGTCACCCGTTGACCACGAACGCTGTAAAGGGTTCGAAACGTCGGGATGTATTATAAATTCAATATACGCGATATAATCCGTTTTCATAGAATTATTTCATAACAGTAATATGTTAGATTTAGATTCAGATCATTTATTTGCGTAAAGTCTATGTATATATGCACGTTTAGCTGTTATAGTAATCATTTAAAATTGGTTGGGGTCTACGTCTTTGTATGAAAACATAGTCAAAAACGTTATTTCTGTGTTATCTAAAATATCCGTTTATTCGAATACTTTGAGTTGTATTATTCGAATATTTTCGGATATTATTATTGGCGGATATTAGAATATTATTAATATCCTAATATTCGGATTGCAAACCCTAATTACAAACCTTTTTAAGAGAACAAAACAATACTGATTTAAACTTTCACGACTTTTACTCATTATTATTTAGCAAAACGGGACTTAATACATTGCGAAACGAAAACGTCGGAGGTAAATTTAAAAACTTAATCATACGCGATTAAGTCCTGTTTTGCTAAATAATAATCAAAATAATGCTCAGTTACAATCAGAATTATAAGAAGTTTAAACATTTTTGACCATCAACTCCAGTTTATAACTTTATAATAATTTTCTCACCTGTAGGATTTTTCCCTTCCTAATCCAGCCCTTGATGAACTTAGGGTCCAGTTTACAGCAGGTGTCGCAGTCGCGAAGGCCCAGGTCGAACGCTGCCAGCTTGGTGTAGCAGGCGGCACGGTTGGAGTACAGTTTTGGATCGTCAGGGTTGCGTTTTATGGCTTCCGTGTAGTGCTTTACTGCATTGCTGTAGTCGCCTGCACAAATATAAAATAATCAATCGTTGTACAATGAAATATAACAGGAGCAGAGGGCCTACCGCGAACACCGAAGTTCGCAAATTGCGGGCATCTGTCTCTTTTACTTCAATTACAGCGTAATTAGAGTGATAGAGAAAGATGGCCACAATTTGCGAACTTCGGTATTCGCGGTAGGCCTTCAGAACCCTTGGAGTCATGTGAATGTATATTAAATCCCAATTTTAATAACATAACTTCCGTGAGATTCCAACATATTAAATCGCGTCACTCACGTCAGTGTTGATCAGACAATGAAGCCCCTTGTAATGACTGAAACTTTCTGAGCAACTTTCGACTGTGAGGGACCAATTTTTACCCGAGTTGTTCTAAATAGATGATGACAGATTACATTCTTGAGATCTAAGTAACTACTTAATAATGACAATGACACTAACCATTCTTAAAGTAATCATTGCCCAATTCTTTCTCTTGCTCAGCCTTGACAGGATCAACATAGGCTTTCCGCTCCTCCTCCACAACTCTCTTCTCAACCTCGCTCAGAAGAGTCTTGATCTCTGGTGTTCGATGTTCAGACATGGACTTCTCATAGTAGGTTCTTGCTAACTTCCATTGCTCCATTTTTTTATATGCATTACCTAAAATCATATTACAAATATATTTCAAATACTTCCTTCCCAAAGGACATTTTGATCATTAATGAGTTGTGCATTGGGGCATTATCAATTGTCAAAAATAACATAAACCTATGCTTTTAATCAATTACTGCAAGTACCTACAGTTGTGTGAATTACAATAGCAGTCAATAGGAAAATGAAAATTAACTTTAGATCAGTTGTATTGGATCTTTTTTTTATAATTCTTGTTCAAAATTAACTGTAACCTTTACTTAAATATTATTGGAAGAAAAAAATAATTATCATAAAAACTGGCTTTTACTACCTCGCGGAAATTCTAGTGTACTATTCATCCATCCATCATTCGGACTTTGTTGTTGATTTTTGACCGACTACTTGGTTTGTCATGGACGGCACTATCATCTAGAACCTCAAGCAAACAAACAAAATCAAGTAATCGGTCAAAAATCAACAAAAAAGTCCGAATGATGGACTAGTACACTCTGCCACGAAGATTGTCGTATAGAAATAGTAGATTGTTAACCAAGGGATGAAAGGCACTCATTTCTGCCGAGGTGTCTAGTCTAGTCCGAGGCAGAAATGATGCCTTTCACCCGAGTTAAACACTCTACTTTTCATTTCGAATACGAGGAAAGTAAAATGCATGTGTTTTTTCAAAAACATGACGAATAATACATTTTTATAGTATTTATTGAGGGAACTTTCAATTAAGAGCCAACAGGAGTGGTCATTTCTCCATACAAACGTACTCGACTGTTTCCTCCCTGGTTTTTGAAGCTAGAGGAATGATTTTTTCAACACAGATTAATATTGTCAATATCTGTGTCGGTGTGTTTTGCTTTTTTTGATATTTTTGTTTTTTAAGGCGCTAGAGCCCTTCAAACATGGCCAAAAATGGCCTCACTGACTATGCCGCAATGAGAGGCGTGGTATTCAAAACTGGTATCAATTAGCCAAAAAATCAAAACAGTCCGACACAGACAATTTCATTATCATTTAGATTTCCAAATTTGGTTACGATTGCTTAAGTTTTGGAGGAGGAAACAGTCGAGTACGAAACCTCGATTTTTGAGATTTTTACGCAGGATTTTTCGCCTAAGCTGCAGTTGTCCTTATCGCACTAATTTTAGGGGCGGGGTCAAGTTTCTAAATACGTACACGGACAGAAAAGTGATGGGCAATAGTCGACATTGAAAGTCGATAATCTAGTGATGTGATAAGTTATCGATAAACCATAACAAAGTCGCGATTTGCCTCTTAGTAGGCGAAGTAAGTAAAGTGAGTATGCACTTTGGCCTCAGGGGATATCGTTTAACACTATTTATTATTCCTTGGTTCATACAAAGCTGAGCTGACGCACTAGCTACGAGATTAAGTCCTGGCTACCCCCCAAAAAGGGAGGGGAAAAGTCGGCTTCTGCGGTCCAGTTTGCCTCTATTTCTACCTATCTCTTGATATGAGATCAAATTTGGTATACATTTTGTGTAAATTAGGGACGAATAATTTATTTTAGAAATAATAGTTTCACATTTTCATACACAAATCTGAATATACGAACGAAAAATTAAAACTATATATAATTTTTGGTCACAGATTTGCTCTTTAGAAGCAAATTGTGGTGATTTGCACTAAAAATTAATTACACAATTTAGTTTATTCATTCTTTATTTAGAAAAGTATCAGTTCTAAGTACGTATTATTATATTGCTTTATATTTTACAATTTTCACTATTATTCAAAAATTTATTTTAAACAAAGTATTAATTTTATTAAAACTTTTGTGACGTGATCTCATGAAAGGGGCTCCACGAGGCGAAATACTTTTTACGCCAATTATTTTCTTTTTTTTTAATTTACAACAAAGACGAAAGTTCGAAAAAAATGTGGTTACTTAATAATTGCCTAACTTGTTGAAAAAATTACTTTACATAATATCAATTTATAACCGTAGTATATTCCATGATATGTTTTAAATACACCATATTATTTCCTAATTTTTAAAAGAATATTTAATACCTTTAAAATAATATCTGTCTGTCTGTCTGTCAATCTGCCTGTCCGTCTGTCACCAGGCTGTATCTCGTGAACCGTGATAGCTAAAAAGTTGCAATATTTACGGATGATGTATTTCTGTTGCCGCTATAACAACAAATACTAAAAACAGAATAAAATATTTTTTTAAGTGGGGCTCCCAAACAACAAACGGGATTTTTGCCGTTTTTTGCGTAATGGTACGGAACCGACTCGCACTTGGCCGTTTTTTGTTAATAGCTTTGAACTTTTTTTATGTGGGAATAAACGCTTCGAATACATTTTTCTAGACATCATTCTGAATCCAATGAGGTATCATACGTATTTTTAGGAGTTAGTATCTCTATTAGTGGCAGCCGTACAAGCCCAATTTCAAAGAAAAACCGCAAATCGATGTACAGGTTAGCCGTTTGGCACACGCATACTAAGAGGTCAAAACAAACTTTTTGACCCGCAGTTTCTAAAAAAAATCCCTTAGGAGGGGTATGCTGAAACATTTTTTTTGTATGAAAAAAAAAACATATTTTTTTCCAAAAACCTATCGTGTGTGGTATCATACGAAAGGGCTTTTTGAGGCGATTCTAAAATTATACCACATCATTACATTTTAGCCATTTTTTTGTAAATTAAAACAAATAGAATTTTCAAAACACACCAAGTTTGGGGTCAAGTTAAAGGGTTAAGTAGAACTGTGTCACTTTGTATTGAAAAAAAAACTAAATAAATTTTTTATTGCTTTTTTGGGGTTACATATGAGGATATCACGTATCATTTGTACAAAAAAAATCAGCCATATCGTATCTGGAGGAGCCCAAACTTGGTATGTTTTGAAAATTCTTTTTCTTTCAATTTAAGAAAAAACCGGCCAAGTGCGAATCGGAATCGGGCGCCGAGGGTTCCGTACATTACACAATTTAAACAATGTATTTTTATGTGAAACGTGAGTGAACGGTAAATTGCGGTTTACGATTTATAACGTATTAAAAAAAAACTACTAACTAGATCTCGTTCAAACCAGTTCTCGGTAAAAGTTGGCAAGGTAATGTACATCATATATTTTTTCAGTTTTATCATTCTCTTATTTTAGAAGTTAGAGGGGGGGTTACACATTTTACCACTTTGGAAGTGTCTCTCGGTCTCGCGCAAACTATTCAGTTTAGAAAAAAAATATATGAGAAACCTCAATATCATTTTTGAAGACCTATCCATAGATACCACTATTAACTAGATAACTATAGGGTTTGATGAAAAAAAAAAAATTTTTGGGTTTCAGTTCTAAGTATGGGAAACCCCTAAAATTTTTTTTTTCCTATTTTTGAGTGAAAATCTTAATGCGGTTCACAGAATACATCTACTTACCAAGTTTCAACAGTTCTTATAGTTTCGGAAAGAAGTGGCTGTGACATACGGACGGACGACAGACAGACAGACATGACGAATCCATAAGGGTTCCGTTTTTTGCCATTTGGCTACGGAACCCTAAAAATGGCTAAAATGCAATGATGTGGTATATTTTCAGAATCGCTTCAAAAAGCCCTTTCGTATGATAGATGAGAAGTATACGATAGGTTTAAAAAAAAAGTTTTTTTTATACAAAAAAAGGTTTCAGCACTCCCCTCCTAAGGGAATTTTTTTTAGGAACTGCGGGTCAAAATTTTTGTTTTGACTAGTATATACGTGTACCAAACGGCTAACCTGTACATCGATTTGCGGTTTTTTTATGCGAACAGCTTACACTATTTTTTTCACCACCTTGAACCTTTTGTAGACTAGACTATTGTCCCAAAATATTGGGCGACGACCGGTCGTCTGGCCTAGGAGGTAGTGACCCTGCCTGTGAAGCCGATGGTCCTGGGTTCGATGATATGATATGATGAGCACAGATATTTGTTCCTGAGTCATGGGTGTTTTCTATTTGTATTTAAGTATTTATATATTATGTATATCGTTGTCTGAGTACCCATAACACAAGCCTCCTTGGGCTTACCGTGGGACTTAGTCAATCTGTGTAAGAATGTCCTATAATATTGATTTAATATTTATTATTATTTATTTATTTATTGGGTTTCATATTTATTCCGATCAGAATTAGGAGCTCTTCAATTTATACCTATTTTTATCAAAATCTGACACATAAATAAAAAAACGGACCATCAATAAAACTGTATAATTACATCAAAGTAAGAAATATCACATGTCACATGTTTCTTTATTATGATAATTTTATCTAACCTGAGGCTTTCTTTTTTTCTATTCAACGGAGCCGGAGAGCGGCAAATTTGTTTTTCAAGACGCTTGCTCGAAAAGATCTTATTTCATGCAGGTGTACTGAAGGGAAAAGGCCTATATTGTTCCCGCGGGAGTTATAGCTTTCTTTTTTAATTAGGTATGTCACTAATTCATACGAACCAAGTAAGTTATAAGTAAAATACTTTGTTTAAAATCAAGGTATAAGGGAGTTTTACTTTTAAAATACTCACGACTATAATTTAATATTTTTGTTTATCATATTTAAAAATATTTAATTGGATTAATTTAACAGCCGTTATCTTGTATGTTTTTATACAACAATGTTTTCTTGTATGTCCATGTTATGTTATGTTTTTTTACTATTCTGTAACTCGAAATGTTAACCCTTAAATGCATGATTTTTTGTATAACTTTTTAATAAGTTGAAATAGATGTGTCATGCTGTATAAAAGTAATAAATGTGATTTTGGATAGCTGCATATTGAGCCACGGACCATCAAATATACGATGCATATATACATCATTATGCATTTAAGGGTTAATTAGATTGCAGGTTGTAGAAGGATATTGAATTTAGTTACTAAAAACGCGAGCGGCGTGAGGAGCGCAAATAACGTGCGCGTCGGTGTGCGTGCACCACACACACTGGGATAGTCCCTCGGTACGCGGTACCGCCCCCGTCAGCGCGACGACGATATTCTCTTTCAAATCTCAAAATTGAGTTTGGTCTCGGCTCCTGTTGGCTCTTAAAAATTCAGGCAAAAGTATCGTTATTTATGGAATGGAGAGTCAAGTATCACAATGGAAATTGTATAACAAATCCATTTAAACTCAAATTTCAATTGCTTATCGTAAAAAAATTAAAAATATCGTACTTCGAACGTAAAATGCTCTAGTGCAGACACGTATCATTTTCTGCGCACCTTTTAGAACAACAATGACCCTCTTTCAGAGCATGAGAAATGAAAAGTTAATTTTCTTCTGGATGATATGGGTTTAGATGTTAAGCTTTCGTTGGAAATAATAGGCAAGATACTAAATTACAATTATAGTATACAATTGTATTTTTTCGTTGTTACGTTTTTATAACAATTTCCGCAAGGTAGTAAAAAAGCCGATTTTCATGATATTTTTTTTTTACTTCCAATATTATTGAATTAAAGGTTACAGTTAATTTTGAAACAATGTCAAGTAATGCAGAAGAATTATAAAAAAAGATCCAATATAATCGATCTGAAGTTATAGTTTTCCCATAATTTTGGGCATTTTTAGGGTTCCGTACCTCAAACGGAAAAAACGGAACCCTTATAGGATCACTCGTGCGTCTGTCTGTCCGTCTGTCACAGCCTATTTTCTCCGAAACTAGTGGACCAATTAAGTTGAAATTTGGTACACATATGTAAGTTTGTGACCCAAAGATGGGCATGTAACGTAAACAAATGAATTTTAAAAATGGGGGCTACTTTTGGGGGGTAAATGACAAAATTAAAAAAATAAAGCTTGACAAACTATATCGTGTTACATATCAAATGAAAGAGCTTATTGTATCTCAAATATATTTTTTTTATAATTTTAGGATAAAGAGTTTAAAAGTTATTCAAGAAAAAAGGCAAAAAATGACCATTGCCCCCCTTTATCTCCGAAACTACTGGGTCTAAAATTAAAAAAAAAAAAATCAAAATAATTGTTTACCTATAGATGACAGGAAAACCTATTAGAAATGTGCAGTCAAGCGTGAGTCGGACTTAATTACTAAGTTTTTCTTCCGACCCCAACGGGTTTTTTAAAGACAATTCACTCACATTTTACATAAAAAATTGTGTAAAGTACGGAACCCTTGGAACGCGAGTCCGACTCGCACTTGGCCGGTTTTTTTTCTGTAGTGATGCATTGGACTTTTTTTCCAAAATAGGTAAATTTCATGTTTTTCCTACTCAGAATACGAGCTCCTTCGTTCCTACTAGGAGGAAAAAAAGCTTCCCAAGTTTTATTTTTTCATTCCGTTACCATTTTTTAAACACTTTGCACGGCCGAGTATGGCGGTTACAAAATGGAAAGTATGTAAAATGCATAAAAATATTGGGACATTGTTTCTTTCCTAGGAGCATATGGAATCAGCTCATGATTCTGGTCACAAATAACATTAAATTTACATATCCTAAAAAAAGTCCAGTGCATCACTAGCACTACAGAAAAAATGCCCAGCTAGCAACCTGAAAACATGTCAGAACATGCTAGGTGTCATGGAGGATCTGGGGTGGTTAGGGTAGCGCTCCCTCGTTTTTCATGCGGGTACAATGGTTGTTGATTTGCAGAAAATGCCCAGCAGAACTAACTACATTTATAAAAACTTACCAATTCTGGTAAAGGCTTTAGCTATTAACTTAAAATCAGCTCTATTCTCCCTTCCAATCTCTATGGCGTTCTCACACTCCTTGATGCACTTTTCATATTCCTTTTTCTCAAAATAAACTGCAGCCATATTTGTGTAAAATGTTATATCTGAAGAATCATGTTCAATAGCTTTCCTATAGTGCTGAATAGCAGCATCAAAGTCCTTCTTTTTATAACATTCATTGCCAAGATCTTTTTCTTGTAATGCCAGTCTTCTGTTTTCTGGTAAATCATCATATTTGGGTTTAGGCGGTTCTTGCTTCTCTGGTGGTGGTGTTGGCTTTGTCTCCGATGCTGGGGGGTCTACATCCATGGGCCATTCACTACCTTTGAGGTTGATACCAAGGTAATGACCAAGGGTTTTTGGGAAGCGTTTATCTTTGTTTTTAGTTAAGTTGCAAGTATCAAAGGGGTTTGATGCAATGGACTGAAATATATTTAGGCACATAATATAATAAGGTCTGCATAATATTGTCTTCGGTTACCGCGATAGTTACTCATGAAATAAAACTATGAAAACGGATTATATCGCGTATATTGAATTTATAATACATCCCGACGTTTCGAACTCTTTACAGTTGATTGTTCATTATTTTAGTATGTGGGTATTTTTGCACTTTGTAATTTTTCCTCAGTCACCCGTTGACCATGAACGCTGTAAAGAGTTCGAAACGTCAGGATGTATTATAAATTCAATATACGCGATATAATCCGTTTTCATAGTTTTATTTCATAAGGTCTGCATAAATAAATCGAATTATACAGTTTCTAATTATTGCTAATATCAAATCATTTAAATCAATATCTTACAGCTTGTTGCATTGGTAACAAATCCATCCCTAAATGTATGACTTTGTAATGGCATTTGGAAATTTTACATATCATTCCCAGTACTTTACTGGAAGAGTTTAATAGTCAGACACCAATTGAAGTGATCCAAAAAACAAAGTTAATGATCACTAGCACAAGGTTATCTGCACAGGTTAATTATTCCAGAATAAATTATAGGTACAGGGACAGTGCACTTATTAAGTAGGTATTTATTTAGAATTCAATTAATTTACAGTTATAATGTAAGAAAGATTACTTCATAAATACAAACGTTAAGTTTAAATAAAATGTAGTTACTAGATAGTACAGTACTCACCATTACTAATTTCATGTATTCTGGATCCTTCATCCACTCCCTGCACTCTGGATCATTCTTCAGCCTCTGCATGAAGTCCTTAAGCATGCCAGCCTGTCCTCGCACCTCCTCCAGCCCTGATACCAACTGCTGATTCCCAGGCTCATGTTTCAGCCCCAATTCGTAAGCCGCGATTGCTTCATCGAATCTACCTAGGAAAGCAAGTGCTGAACCCTTTCTGGAATACCCTTTGCCCCAAGTGGGGTTAAGAGACACTGTCTTTTCAGCGTCCTCGAGAGCCTCATCATATTTTCCTGCTTTAGCGTGAGCGGCCGACCGGTTGCTGTACAGAACGTGGTTATTCAAGTCTAAAGCGATAGCGTCCGTATAACACTTTATCGCAACATCGTAATTCCCGGCAGACAACGCCTCGTTACCTTTTTCCTTTAACTGGTTAACCTAAAACAATTATCATGAGTTACTTCTAAGTAACTCATTCATAATGAAAGTTTAGTTGATAATCATTATAACCTAACTCACCTGTTCCATAATTGCTGATGCTTGTGATTAGTTAAAACTACTATAATTTGTGTATAGTAAGAGTTTTCAATTAAACAATATCGATATCACCAGTATTTCTCTTTGTTCGTTAAACACAAAATAGAGCCCAGCGTAGCGCAAGATACCAAACCGAATATGAAATGAAATGACAATTCAAAATAATTCGAGAAAATTCTCGCAAGATGCGAATAGTTCGTTTCTTTACACGGTTGCACGCTTTTGTTAACAATATTTTTGTAGCCACCTTCAATAACGATAGATGTGTGAATAGGGACGGATAAAGTAAAGGTGCACATACACTCCTCTTTATTTACTATGGTTTAGTTTAGTATATGTTGATAGAAAGCTTCATTAAATTTGGTACTTAAAATAATTGTATTAGAAGTAATTACTTGATTCTTAATTACTCGTAAGTCATTGTTCAATAAGTAAGCGTCATTGATCACATTTAGTCTCATCACTATTCAATGACACAAATTTAAAAAAAAAGTCCAATGGAGGCACTTGACGCACTTGACAAGCGTTTTATTTTCATTTTTCGAAATTTATCCTGACCCAAGCTAGAAACCTAAGAACGAGTTGCAGCACAAATTAAAAGTGCAACGTACAAGAGTTTTAAATAGAGGAATACAGTGTTAGTGTTATCGTTCGTGATCAACGTCGGAACGCTTGGTGTTTTGTAATTAGTATAGTACTTGTGGGGAATACCAAGTATCGATGGCCGTTTAAACGTTTCCGTGGTGTATTTGTTGAACTCCTGGAGCAGTGAGTCACCGAAGCATAGTATCGGGCGGTCGCCATGGACACCGACGATGGGGAATCCTCGAGCAGCGGGCCGATGTCCAGCTTAAATAGCCTGTTTTCTTTCACAAGCCCTGCCGTCAAGAAACTCCTGGGCTGGAAACAGGTTAGACCCCACATATGCAGTACATATTAGCTTTTCTTCTCGGGTGGTGCTACAATATTTCGTTAGTGTAAGTTTCTAATGTTAAGAAATTCAGGTTAATTTTATTAACTATTAAATTAAATGTATGTGAAAGGAGGCATCTCAATCTTCAAAATACACCACTATTCGTCTTATAGCCTCAAACATAAGGAAAAATACTTTATAATCATCTATATGTGTGTATGATTATGTGCAACAAACTAGTCATGACCTTTTATGGTAAGATATCTTTCTATTGCATGGAATTTTGTGTTCTGCTCAGTTGTGTTGACATAAAATAAGGGAGGTTACTGTGTGTTGTTATTGTGAGGGAGGTTTGATATGTGGTCTAAATTGAAGTGGCATAGATTTGACAAGTTGTGTAATTAAGTTCAATTTTGAAATACAGGAAATGTTGCTGAGTTAAGGATAATTTGCCACTGTTCATTTTATATTGTAATTTAGTTTCAAAATCCCTTAAGTTTTTTTTGATTTGGTTCTTTCAAATTTTTGTAAGAAATTTCAAGTACTTGCGAACAACTAATTGCGACTCATTGTTTGGGAAATGTTTAGTGTAAGTTATTCTCTGTTAGATACTTAAGGTTAATGTGTATAATAATGATACAAACTTGAGTTTTAAAAACATTTACACCAGACTCATTTTGTTTATAAACAACTAGTCATTGGAACTATTCCAAATACTGAATGATTATGATAACTATATTTGTGAATCATTAAAACTAACATCAATACTAACACAAGATCCTCTATATTCTGAGTCTTGTAAACATGTATAGTTGTATGAGGAATAGATAAAGAATATGAATAGTATAACAATTAAAACTTTCGCATTTTGAACACATATTAAATCACATTTACAATCGGGCCGCAACCACGACCAGTGAAACCTGTGTCGAAACGTCAGTAAATAAAGGTAACAAAATAAATTTGCGATAGACCCGATTGTAAATGTCACACAAATCTCTGTTTTGACATTTTGCTGGGACGTCAGTTGGCCGCAACCACGACCAGTGAAACCTGTGTCGAAACGTCGGTAAATAAAGGTAACAAAATAAATTCGCGATAGACCCGTTTGTAAATGTGACTTAATATCTGGCAGACCATGTCGGCGATGGCAGGACGAGTTAGTCTCCTTTTTAAAGGAATGGCCAGAGACTGCACAGGATCGGGAAGACTGGAAAAAGTGAGGGGAGGCCTTTGCCCAGCAGTGGGACATTATAGGCTCCTAATAATAATAATAACAGTGAGCTGCGAAATTGCATGGAGACATTATGAATAAATTCATTGATAAAGTTGCTATGCACTCTTACGGCTGATGGTACCTATAAGGCAGCAGAACTTTATAAGTTATCAATGACCAACAAGGTGCTCGCTGCCTTTTACTTGAAAAGCGGAATGAAGTCTATCTATCTATCTATCTATCTAGCCCTTTTATTCTGAGCTAGAGTATGTCCCGTAGCTCAGTGTGCCGCTTGGCAAAGGCCTCCTCTAGCTCTTTCCATTGAGGTCTGTCGTGGGCCACTCTTTTCCAGTTCGGGCCCGCTGTGAGTTTGAGTTCATCCTCCCATCTTGTTCGGGGTCTCCTCTGGCCCCGTGTACAACCTCTTGGATACCAATCTGTTACCATTTTGCTCCATTTTTCCCGCCTGTCTCTCAACATGTGGCCAGTCCATCTCCACTTCTGCTGATCTATTTTAGTGAGTATGTCGGTCACTTTTGTTTTTTGTCTCAGGTCTTCATTTCTCACTTTGTCTAGTCTGCGTGTTCCCGTCATACTTGATCTCTGGCAGTACTTAAGCCTGTCTCGGTGCTCTTTGTTGAGTGCCCATGTCTCACATCCGTATGTAATGCAGGGTAAGATACATGTGTTAAATACTTTTCTTTTTATGGTAATGCTGAGATTAGTGGACTTCATGACTTCCTTCATAGACCAATATTTTTTCCATCCATTGGTAATTCTTGTATTTATTTCTTTGCTAGTGAGGTCTACCGGAGATATCAGTTGGCCAAGGTATGTGTACTCTTCTACATAATCTAGTAAGGTCGTATTTATTTTTATTTCTGTTTTTATTGAATTGGTCATTAATTTTGTTTTTGTGGTGTTCATTGTTAAGCCAACTTTTTTGCTTTCCTTGCATAGTGACTCGATCATATCTTGCAGCTTCTTTGGATCTTCTTCAAATAATACTATATCATCTGCAAATCTAAGGTGGTTTAGTTTCTTGCCATCTATGTTCAGACCCATGTGACTCCAATCTAGTTTGCGGAAAATGTTTTCAAGGACTGCAGAAAATATCTTGGGGGACATTGGGTCTCCTTGTCTCACGCCTCTTTTCACTCTAAACTCTGGGCCAATTTTTTCCAATTGAACTCTTGCTTTGCTGTTTTTATATAAGGTTTTGATGACGTTAGTATATATCTCCGGAATACCTTGACTTGACAAACTTTCCTCCATGGCTTTGTGGCTTATGCTATCGAATGCCTTATTGTAGTCTATGAATGCCATGTATAGAATTTTGTTGTATTCATTATATTTCTCCACTACCTGTTTCACTGTGTGGATGTGGTCTAATGTTGAAAAATGTTTCCTGAACCCAGCTTGTTCGATTGGTTGGTTTTCATCAAGTCTTTTAGTTATTCGATCCAGTATGACCTTCGAGAAGATTTTATACAAGTTGGACATCAGACTTATAGGCCTGTAGTTACCTATGTCTTCCTTTGAGCCTTTCTTATGCAATAGGATGATGTGTGATGTTTCCCATTGTTTGGGTATCCATTGGCTAGTTAATATTCTATTGAATAGTTTTGTGAGTACGGGAGCTAGTTCAGAGGCCATCCCTTTTAGAAGTTCATTGTAGATGTTATCGGGTCCTGCTGCTTTCTCTAACTTTTGACTCTGGATAGCCTTGATTACTTCGCATTTCAATATTTCCGGCTCGAACTCTATGTCGGGTACTTGACGCTGAGTGTATTCCCCTTTGTTCGATGTTTGAAGCATAGGTAAGTCTGTGTATAGTTGTTCATAAAATTGCGTGGCTATTTTAACTATATCCTCCCTTTTTGTCACGGTGTTTGTTCCTCGTTTGACTTTCGGGATCCATTCCTTGTTTATTTCTCTTAGTTCTTTAAAGGCCTTTCGCACACCCCCTGATTTAATTATATGTTTCTCTAAAGTCTGTAGTCTTTTAATTTTGCGATCCCTCCTTATGTTTTCTTTAATTTTTTTACTGATTTCTGCAATTAGTTTAAGGTTATTCTTTTTGAAGGGTCCTGCTATTAGTTTCTTTCTTTCCTCTATAAGGTGAAGAGTTTTCTCACTGAGTGAGTGTTTTTGTTTTTCAGAGTTGATTTTTTTGGGAGCCGTTAAATATTCTTCCAGTTTCTGGTAACTTTCTTTGATGCTGGTGTCATCCTTTATCAATTCATCGATGTTTTCTGACAGCGATTTGGCTAATTCCTTAAGATTTGGGTCAATAGTCCTGTCTGGTGTTTTTATAATATGTTTTCTGGATGCCTTTGGTGGAATCATTCTGAGTTTGCTTCTAATTAGTCGATGGTCAGTGTTGAAGTTGAGATTTTGTATAACAGAAGTGTCTATAAATGCTTTTGGATTGTTGCTTGCAATGTAGTCTATTTCGTTTCTACTTTTTCCATTTGGAGAAATCCAAGTCCACTTATTGCTCGACTTTTTCCTGAATAGACTATTAAGGAGGTATAGGTTGTGTTCCATCAAAAAATTTACCAGTTTTTGGCCATTTGCGCTTCGTTTACCAAAACCAAAATTTCCTATTATATGTTCCATGTTGTTTTGTTTGACACCTACTTGTGCATTTAAGTCTCCCATGAGAATTACATTGTTTTTTGAGAATTTTGTAACCACCTCAGACAATTCCCCATAAAAGTTCTCAATTGCTTGCTGTTCAGCTTGTTCTGTTGGGGCGTAAGTTTGTATGATTGTCCAGGTTTTGTTGTGACTGGGTATTTTCATGTTGAGAACTGCTATCCTGTCAGAAATGCCAATTAGGTCAAGAATTTGGTTTTTGAGGTGTTTTTTAATTAGAAAGCCTACGCCCCTTTGGCCACCTGCTTCACCTTTAGTATACATTATGTACTCTGGTCTCTCTTTAATTGCTTCCTGGGGCCTTCTCATTTCGCTGATACCGAGGATGTCCCATTTTATGTTTTCTAAAGCCGTCTCGAGTTCTAATAAGGATTCAGGAGTTCGTAATGTTCTTGTGTTTAATGTTGATATATTTATATTTAGTTTTTTTTTTTTTTTTGGTTTGCTAGAGGGTTTTGGTCTAATGCTCCCGCGGTGACCGGCCGTATTGGGAGATGGGTTTGTTATTGTTGTTGTTGTTGTCGTTTTTCTGTTTTCCGGTTGCTTGTGGTTATTTAGTATCAGTTTTGTATGTTTAGTTGGGGTCTTCCGGTTCTTAGAGGGCATTTTTAGTTTTTTGGAATTGGACTTTCAGATACTGAATTTGTTCTGGAACGACTAAATTCAAGATCATTTGTTTTATTTATTTTGTTTCGGGCCATTGGCTGGCTCTGTCTTTGTTTGTTTCTATGTTTTCTGGTGATTTTGTAGGTGAACGGATTCGTTTGTTATGGTTTTTTGCTAGCAATTTTCCCTTGATTATAAGTTTATCGTAGCGAATAGTGGCCATGTTCCCTTTCCTCGTCTCCTCTTGCTGCGCTGCTTTTAAGTCTTTTCTAGCCTGCAGGACATCTTTCGGGAAGTCTTCTGTCACGTATATGTTTTCGGGTAAATGTTTGTTGTTTTGTAGAATCGCGAGTCTCCGCCAAGCCAGGGTAAGTTTTATTAGTATTGGTCTTTTTTTCTTTTCGTCTTTTTTTCCCAGCCTGTAGGTCTCGCTGATCTCCCAAATATCGAATTCGTCTAGTTTTGCAGCTTTGGTCATGACATTCAGCGTTTTTAGGACTATTTGCATAAGGTTATGGTGGTTTCCTTCCTGCTCTTCTACTCCATGCATAATAAGATTATTTTTCCTTGCGTGTTTTTCTAGGTTGTGAATTTTCCCCTTTAGGAGTGCTACTTCGTTTTTAAGTTTGTTGTTCTCTTCCATGAACGGGTTCAGTTTTTCGTCCAGTGCCGTCCCCATGCTTTTAGTAAAGGTATCAGTGAGGGTTTGAGTTTGTTTCTCGAATTCTTCTTTGATTTCTTGCGTTTTGAAAATGAAGTCTAATAGAGTATTTTACAGTGTTAACAAAATTGTAGCAACTTAATTATTATTTCAAAGTACCTATTATTTTCAATAACCCATTATAAACGCATACCACAGAATAACTAATAGTACTACCGTACAGAAAATCACAAAAGTCAGATTTAGGTATAAAATTATACCTATACTCGCCGCCTGCAAACACAATTGAAACTTATAACCGCGCATGAACCGTGAATCTTCTTTGCTCGCCGCAGTTTTATGACCGAGCTGCGAGTGTCTGCACGGGGTTGTCACTTGACAAGTTTTTGTACCTCTATACCTACTGATTTATTAATTTTAATATAAATATGTAGGAATTACAAACGTTGATTCTGTAAACATATTTTTTTATCTGGAGATAGTATGTCTGATTCTCACGGAAGTAGGTATGCCACAGAAGTACTTATTCCTTCGAAAATATGTCGGTCAATATAGTCCGGAATTTAAAAAAATGTTATTTCTGCTTCCTTGTTCTTCCGTTTATTCAGACATCCCTAAACAGAACAATATCTATAGATTTACGTTTCGAAGGCATTATGTATTTTTAATTTTGCGCGAGTCGAGCGGCATCGGCAGCCCATTGCCATACGCCTGCCCGGGAGGCGAGCCGGCCAAATGTACTTAAACTGCGAAGTGACACCCCCCTGCTCTTACTTAAAAAATATTATTCCTATACAACCTATATATTACTTAAAATAGGTATGTGGTATGTGCAGCGCAGCCTGTAGGCTTTGCACAAGAGTGCCGCGCCGCGACAGTGTATGTATAATGTAGGAAAATGTTTGCTGCAACTGCATCACTCCGCAGACTCCGTAATTTCTTGCCTTACGCCACTAAGATTGCGCTAGCTCAATCCCTCTTATTGCCCATATTAGATTATGCCGACATTTGCTATCTGGACCTTACGGAGGACCAGCTGAATAAGCTCGAGCGCCTCCAGAATCTCGGTATAAGGTTTATATTTGGTCTGCGCAAATTTGACCATGTGTCACAGTTCCGTTCTCAGCTCAAGTGGCTTCCTATTCGTCTTCGCCGTGACTCTCATGTTCTCGCCCTTCTCTATGGCATTCTCTTTAACCCCGCTACACCACCTTATCTCAAAGAGCGTTTCAAGTATCTCTCTTCTATCAGATGTTCTCAGACTCATATTCTTGCTTCTCCCTCATCTACTTCTAAATTTTATAATAGCTCTTTTACCTTCAGGGCTGTTCGGCTGTGGAATGCTTTACCAGTAGAATTAAGATTAGCTAAATCTCTCCCCATATTCAAAAATCAGCTAAAACTATACTTTCTATCTCTGCCTTAAGTTGCCATTTTATATATTGTATATATGCTTGTATAAATATATATTATATATATATATATATTGTATTGTATATTTATTTGTGTGTTAGGTTTCGTTTTAATACTTATATGTATAAGTAGTAATTGTAGTATGTGTGTTTGTGTTTAATAGTCTCCATATTTAGCTCTTTGCACTACCTGTTGACTTTTGTATGAGTTCTACATTTCCTGCTACCCAAAGGTTGTCTGGAAGAGATCGCTTTTTAGCGATAAGACCGCCTGTTGTTACCTGGTTCTATTTTTTCTTTAAATATTTCTTTGTAGTTTTACATGTATGTAAAATGTATAATTTTGGTGCAATAAAGAATATTTACTTACTTACTTACTATGTATATTCTTCTTCTTCTTCTTTTTCTAGGGGCTATGTAAGGCTCCAGAGCCTATGTATCACTGCGACCATCTCTGATCTATTGTGATCGCCACCTACTACAACTCTCGATCCAAACCTGCAACTTCAAACAGCTGCAGGATCTTTTTGGTTTCGAGAGACTTTAAGGTGGTTCGACTAGGTTACCCAAAGCTTAAACCCCGCTAGATGGCGTCACTTTCGCAAATTTCCAGGTTTTATTTTTTTGTGGAATAGTGTTGGTATCTGTATACTTAAAAGTATGTTTAGCGCACTCTTTACATAAATATTGAACTATTATAATAAACATTGAATACTTCATTAGTGTAAAAAACACTTTTAAAGTCGACAGAGTGTTTCTGTCATGCTATTTCCTACTATTACTCACACATGCAAACAGTGTTTCCGTGATTGCTTGTAGTAGACAATTTCATGCAGTGTAAGTATGCTGCAATGGCGTTGCGGTA
Source organism: Cydia strobilella (assembly GCF_947568885.1). Classification (NCBI taxonomy): domain Eukaryota; kingdom Metazoa; phylum Arthropoda; class Insecta; order Lepidoptera; family Tortricidae; genus Cydia; species Cydia strobilella. The sequence goes on along the minus strand of NC_086041.1, from coordinate 16,537,795 downwards.
TGTTCGTGGAAATACGTCCGAAAGGATTCGGGTTCGAGACTGGTACGTCAGGGGTACTTTTTTTTGTCCTTTTTGTGTTATCTTATGTTTCTTATACCTTTTATTCTTTGAATTCTTGTCCGATTCCGATATAACCGAAATATATTTCAGTGATATCGGAAACGGCTCTAACGATTTCGATGAAATTTGCTGTAAGGGGTTCGATCTAGCTAGGTCTTATCTCTGGGAAAACGAGCATTTTTGAGTTTTTACTTATGTTTTCTTTTTCTCCCAGATATTCATTATTATTAATAAATTAGTTTATAACATTTTATAAAAATATGTGACGTTTTGAACTAAAAGGTACCACATTGTCGGTTGTCGATTAGGTTAATTTCATTTTGAAGCTTTATGGAAATAGTTTGGTTGAAAACGCCACATATATTGAAAACCTGACTTTCACAAATCTCACCTCTTTGGGTTCTTCCAACTCAGAAAGGATGGAGAATACTGACGATTCTTAGTAGCACTAGCCCAAGGAAGTCCAGGTTTGTAAGTATCAGGTATCAGTTTTTTTTAAAGCGCTAAATATAGTTCTACAAGTAAAGCAATCCCTTACTGCCCAGCCTCTATAGTATTTTTCAAACTGGAAGGGTACGATGATAGATTTCATCTCCATACAATTTATAACCTAATAATGCCAAATGTTGCAAAATTATAGCGAATTGAGATCTATCATCGTACCCTTGCAGTTTGAAATAGTTATTTACGATACAAGTGCGGAAAAGAGAAAATTCGAAACGAGTGGCGACAGATTAAAACACGACCGCAGAGAGTGTTTTAAATCGACACGAGTTGCGAATTACCTATTCGCACGTGTATCGTACAACGTTTTACAGTACATATGGCCCTTTAAACTTTCGACATATGCATGAAAAGTGCTCTTTACGCACTAGGGCGAGAAAGTTGCACCATATGTACTGTAAAATACTTTTTAGTACATATGGTGCTACATATACGTTACCGCCCTAGTGCGGTAATTAGTACAATACGTGCATATGTCGAAAATGTAAAGGGCCATAATTATGTACTGTAAAACGTTGTACAATACACGTGCGAAAAGGTAATTCGCAACTCGTGTCGATTAAAACACTTCCTTCGGTCGTGTTTCAATTTATCGCCACTCGTTGCCAATTTCCTACTTTTCGCACTTGTATCGTAATGTACTAATAATAAAGTAGTGATTGTAAAATAAAATTAAAACTTTTTTTATATATTTTTTTTTATTCAAGTAGGTACAGTGAGTAACAACATTGCATGGCCTTCTAATTATAACTATTATAGAAAACGGGATATTTATCATGTTTATTTATATTATTTATTTCTCGATATTTTGGCCGGTCTTGCAAGACCAGTCGTTGTGGAGATCCCTGGGGAGGCCTATGTCCAGCAGTGGATGTCTTGTTGGTGTAGATGGATTCACACAACAAATGAAATAACATTTTTTCATATTTGTTATCCGTAGTTGTCCCTGTACCTGAAAGAAAAATAATATCATGATAGCACAAAATCTCTAATGTGAGAAATGTGTGTGTGTGTGTGTTAATGGAAGAAAGATGAAGCAACAATATGGATTCTAATAAAGTTATCATTTACTTACCTAGTAATAATTGTGTTTTTCATTCATAGACAAAATTCCATAATTTTCATCCCCAGGAAATGTTTTATTTTACTTTATTGCAGTGAGGATGTCCTGATTTTTTCTGGCTAATGAAGGAAAACATTTTATTTCCAAGAATGCCTCTTCATTTTGCACAATACCTAAAAAAAACCTAGAGTTAGTGACACATTGACTATTCGGCAACCAAAACAGTAATAATTACATTATATAGGTATTGTTCACTGCTTATATCTACCATTACGGAAGAAGTGAGAATTATTTTCTGAAAAGATCGGCACGAGAAAATTACAATGTACAATGAAGGAATGAAACTGTACCTACCTTACGAAACTTCACCATCATGAATTCCGCTTCAATTGAGTCTGAATTTTTCTGGATTTTCGCGGACCAGAACACCGATGATTTTTGTAACTTGATTTAGACGTTGCTACATATATTATTATACTCTTTGCGATGCTATCATTTTCAATTTATACAAACAAATCGATGTCACAATGAACATGACCCTATGTGTCAGTGTCAACACTGTCAAATAAAAATGCACTAAACAATGACTAAACATGACGGCACTGCAAATCCTGCCAGGTCGGCCAGGCAACGTCGCCAACGTCATAGAGTGGCAACGCCGCACGCAACGTATTTGTACACGACATTTGTGACACACACATACGTAAAATTGATGAAAAAATTACGTTGATTTATGTATGATTTCTGTATGAAACAAAGTTTTTCTATTAATTTAGCGCAAACGAATATTCGAAAGTAGATAAATGAGCAAATATTTGTGTAGTAATAGTGTGTAGTGCCTTAATTAAAGCAGATTGAATTTTGTATGAAAATCGAACCACCTTAACTCCTCCGGGCGCAATATATGTCCACCCAGGATCAAGTCACGAGTGCGCATTAGGCAGGGGCACTCTGTGAGGATGTGTAGGGGCGTCTCCTCTGCCTCCATACAGAGTCTGCACCGCCCCATGTCACGTTACCCCATAGTGTGCATGTGCTTATTTAGGCCGCAGTGCCCGGTAAGCACCCTGACCAAGTTGCGCAGTTGGTTCCTAGGCAGCGCCAAGGCGCTCGAAGACGCCTTTTTGCTGAAGGCCTTGATAAGCGCTTTGGAATGGTTCAACCCTGGTTTCTCCCTCCAGAGTTGAATGGTTTTGTAGTGACAGTAGGTCTTTAGGGTGAGCCGCGTTAGGCTTCTGGGAATCCCACAAAACGGCTCAGGACTGTAGTTCTTCCCCTTAGCCCCTGCTCGCGCGAGTTCGTCGGCCTTTTCGTTTCCAACGATACCCGCATGCCCCGGGACCCAACGTAGAACAACCTTGTTCCTGGCTCCAAGGTTGTTCAATAATTGCCTGCAGTTCTCAACCAGCCTCGATGTGGTGACATCAGAGGTTAGGGCTAAGAGTGCCGCCTGGCTATCCGAATGGATATAGATAGTATGGTTGCCGTAGTTGCTTTGCAGATTCATTGACGCACATTCAATAATGGCGTATACCTCTGCCTGGAATATAGAGCAAAAACGCCCTAGGTTTAAGCTGATGCTTTTCCTGGGCGCTTCACCATATATTCCGCAGCCTACTTCAGATCCGGATTTGGAGCCATCAGTGTACCACCTCAGGCTTCCTTCTTTCCACTTAATTTGACTGTTTGACCAGTCCTCCCTTTTGGGGAGTTCCACTGAGTAGAGTTTGAGTGGACAAAATTTGGGTGCCACAGTGTCGGACGGCATCCCAAGAACAGGAATATCGTACACTGATTCCTTAAACAGTCTCAGAGTTTGCGATAACCAATTACCTCTCCTCGCGCCCGCTATTCTAAGCATACTAGATCTCGCCTCCAATTCCAGATGCAGGTGAAGGGGCGGTAGATTTAGTATGGCCTCTAGGGCTGCCGTCGGGGAGGATGACATGGCTCCAGTGACGATGACACAGGCAGTTCTTTGCAGGCTGCCAAGCCTCGTCACTGTTGCCTTCTGCGTCGTTTTCCTGTACCATGCTACGGAGGCGTAAGACACTATCGGCCTCACTATAGCCGTGTACAGCCACAAGGCAATCTTGGGTTTTAGACCCCATCGGTTGCCTGCTAAACGACAGCATATTGCCAAGGCTGATCTAGCCTTTTGTATAGTTCCGTCCACATGCTTGTTCCAGGTCAGTTTCTGGTCCAGTGTTACCCCCAGATATTTGACCTCTGTTGAGAACGGAATAGTTTTACCATTCATGACAAGCGGCTTAAGTTTGTCTAGTTTCCGCTTGTTCGTGAATGGAACTATAATTGTCTTGTCCGCATTGATAGACAATTCATTATCTCTGCACCATGTATTTATGGTGTTGAGAGCCCTCTGCATAAGGTCTGATAAAGTACTTTGACAGTTGCCCCTCACCGTCACAACAAGGTCGTCTGCGTACCCCTGAGTGTCGATTCGGAGCTCCGCCATCTTATGCAGAAGTCCATCCACCGCGAGAGTCCAGAGCAAGGGAGATAGGACACCCCCCTGCGGGCAGCCTCTCACAGTGGCCACTTCCAGTGTAGTGTTAAGCAAGTCTAGCCTAACCATTCTGCTTGAGAGCATGCTTTGCACCCAGCGGATAGTGGTGCCGTCCACCTCCTTGGCCCTGAGCCCTTCCACCAGTGTCCGAGTGGGTGTATTATCAAAAGCGCCCTCAATATCTAGGAAGGCCGACAGGGCTATGTCTTTGTCTTCCAAAGCCCTTTCCACTCTGTCAACCAGCTCCAGCAGGGCAGTCTCTGTAGATCTGCCCCTACGGTAAGCGTGTTGGGTGTCGTGTATGGGTTTGTTTAGAAGACAGCTCTCCCTGATATACTTATCAATTACCTTTTCCAAGGTTTTAAGGAGGAACGAGGAGAGGCTGATGGGTCTGAAGGACTTGGCTAAAGCGTAATCCTTCCTCCCAGCCTTCGGTATAAATAATACCTTAACCATGTTCCACTGCTCCGGTAGGTGTCCCCAGGCATAACTAGCTCTGAAGATCCTGACCAAATGCGGGATTAGGACTTCAGCTCCTCGCTGCATTAGCACAGGGCTTACTCCGTCCAGGCCGCACGTCTTGTAAGGTTTAAAGGAGTTTATAGCCCACCTCACTATCCCAGGTCTTATGACGAGGGCAGCCTGCCTCCAGTCCTCTGGGCGAGGCCTATGCAGGCCTCTGACCAGCTGGGGCTCGTGTGACTGTCCTGCCCCCGGAAAGTGAGTTTCAGCCAAGAGCTCCAAAGTCTCCATCTCACTAGCAGTGAAGGAGCCATCATGCCTCCTGAGAAGGCCTACTTGATTACTTCTAGCTTTGGAGAGTATCCTGTGAAGTCTCGCTCCTTGAGGCGTATTTTCAATTTCCTCGCAGAACCTCCTCCATGACGCTCTCTTAGCTTTCCTAATCTCTTTACTGTATTCATTTAGGGCTTTCCGATAGACCGCCCACTCCTGTGTCCTCTTAGCCCTATTGAATAACTTGCGTGTTTTGTCCCTGAGCCTCCTGAGGTTGGAGTTCCACCATGGGACCACACGTTTGGTTGATTTGAACTTGGGAGCACAGTTTTCTTCAAAGGCACTTACAATGCCATTTGAGACCACCTCCACCGCAAGTTCTAAACTCTCCCGCGTTTTGATTACCTTCGCTGCGGATTCCAGATTACTTTCTAGGCTGCTCCTGTAGCCTTCCCAGTCCGTCCTCCGGGGATCCCTGAAGGTGACCGTTTGAACGCTGAGAGAAAAAGCTATATTAAAACAGATGTGCTTATGATCTGACAACGATTCCGCATCACTTACCCTCCAGTTCTGAATGTGCCTGGCTAGATTTGAAGATGCAAAAGTCAAGTCTAAAACCTCCTTCCTGACCCTAGTGACAAAGGTGGGTGTACATCCCATGTTTAGAATTTGGAAGTTATTGCATAGAAGAAAGTCATGTAGTAACTCACCCCTATCATTGATGTCGGTGCTTCCCCAGTTGGTGTGATGGGCGTTAGCGTCACATCCCACCAGCATTTCTGCGTTGTGTCTGCGGGCGTACTCGGCCACGGCTGTGAGATCCGCAGAGGGGTCGTTCCTGTCTCCAGGGAGGTATGCCGAGCAGAGTATAATTCTCTGCCCGCTCCATCCCTTGAGATTTACATACGCTGCTACCAGGTCGTCTGTGCATAACTCTGGAACAGGTAGAAAGTCAATGTTCTTGCCAAAAACAATGCAGGCCCTAGGCTTAATTCCATTAGTATTGCATAAAACTTTACCAACCGAATTCAGTCCTAGTATGGTTGAGTTTCGCACCCAAGGTTCTTGAAGTAGTGCGAGGTCGAGGTGTCCTGCAAGCCGGCTTTCAACAATGGCCGTGGCGGCTGCTGCATGATGGATGTTCGCTTGCAGGACCCTCGCGGGTGCCGTAGGTCCAAGGCCTTTTATTTGGCCCTTTTGGTGACCCGTTGTGGCCCACCCCTGCCTCTCGCAATAGGAGTCCCTTGAGGCCCTCCTGTCGCCGAGGTTATGGGTCTGGCCCTACCGGGTACCATGCCCCTCGTCATGCCCCTTGTGCCTCTGGCTGCCGGTTGCCCGCCCCCACGGCCACGAGAGCCCTGGGGTATGGTTCGGCCGCCAGGTACCTTGGTACTTGGCCCTGGAGTAGATTCGGCGAGGGACTGAGGTTGCTGTTCCGTCTGCTGTGCTGGGGGAGCGTTTGGCCCCCCTTTTAGCCGGAACAGTACTTTCTTAAAGCCAATGGCTACCTCTCCACGATTGGCCTTAAGAGTTTCGGAGGAAGGCTCATCCAGAGCGAAGGTGACCACCTTGCCCCCCTGCTCAGCCTTTTCCCCGAGAACTTTCCAGAGTTCTGTGTTCAGGCCAAAGTTCTGGACCCTGATCAGCGCCAAGGCTTCCTCCACTGAGGCCGCCTCAGACTCCGGAATAAAGGTGATAGCCGTGGCTGGTTTGGGTAATTCACCCTCCGGGATGACGGAGAGTTTGGCCTCCGGCCACGGCTTTAAGTTCGGGACCTCATTCACAAGCCAGTCCCTGCTAACCTGGTTAACACAGGTCACAAGTATCCAGCCTGTCTTGTGAATGAAGCCCAGAAACTGTGGTGCACCGCCCTTCGCATTTGCCCATTGCTGGACCATGGCGAGATTTAGATGCCGGTGGACCAACTTCATCTGGTCCTCACTCATAGGGTCCGAATTACGGATCCCTACTCGTGAGGACCCCGCTACCTCCCGAAAGCTCGGATGCCGAGACTCCCCTGAGGTTTCAACGCGGAGTTTCGGGGCCTTTTTCACTGATCCCTGCGGAGATTCGTCCTCAGATCGGACCCTTTTTACAGGGCCTTTTTCCGTGGCCGGCTTCTCCACAGTGATCTCCGCCCAGGGCTTACGGGCCATAGACAGGGCTTGCTCTTTGGCTACCCCGTCACCCATCAGCCTGCGGAATCTCTTGCGAGCAGCACCCGACAAGCGTTTAGAAACATGCAGCTCTTTGGCAGAGGAGTTGTCGTTGGGCGCACCAGAGACGATGTCGTCTCTGTCGACCTCAGCTTTCCCCTCCCCTCCCTGGGAGCAAACTTCGGGCGTGCTGGAGGCTTCTACAGCCTCCCTCGCTCCGATATTACCTTCGGCCTGGATCCCGTCCAGAGCCGAGGACATGGCGTCAAAGCTATTTAGATTTGTATTTATATTTGTATCTTCCATAAAACGTCCCACGAGTAGCAAGGGAAATGGTGGTCACAGTACGGCAGAGCCCCGCTTGCCGCCTGAAGGACTGAATACTGCTACGATTCGCCCCGGTTTCGTAGAGACGCCGTTTGAGACTGGTCTCGCCACCAGCCACGCATCCATCGGCACGGTACGTATGACACCTTGGATTGGCGGAAAATGGGGTAAGATAAGGGAGCAAGAAAGGGGGGAGATAGAGAAGGGAAGGAATTAGAAAATACCCCAGTAGCATTCCGGCCAGCACCCTGCTGGGCCTCCGTTTACTTACAGAGACCCAACAGAACGCCGTGCCAGAATGCCACTGGGGTAGAGGGGATAAAGATAGGAGTGAAGACAGGAAATGACTGTTTGGAACACGGGATGTTAACCTCTCGAAAGCCGGAACGCGGACCCACACTAGCTGACACCGAACTCCAATTATTAATTAAATTGGAATCCAATGCCTACCGCGCGGATCCCCGTTCCGGCGTTCGAGAGGTTAAAGACGGGAATTCTAGGGAAGGGAAAAGGAACACCTGGCGGGTGGGGATGCCACATCACTCGGCGTGGCCCACACCAGGCGAGGCCCTCACACTCTGCTACTAGTGGTCCGGGGTATGTTGGTAAACATAGCGACGCCCGTACTAACCACTAGCATTGCCCAGGGGGGACGACAGGGACGTGTGTGATGGACTTGGGGTGTTGGCCAATAGCTCAGCGTCGCATACCTGAGCGTACCTACTACCCCCTCCCCCCCCATGTATATTCTTAAGAGATACGATAAAATACGTAGACTTGTTAGATATAGCTAAGCTATCTATAGAGTGTATATTTGAAACTTGTGCGATAGAAATCTGTAAAACAACATTAATAATAATTGTAGTATATTGGCCAAACAATGCACGCAGACCTGATTTACTTTTTGAGCAAATGGATAAACTGCTCCAACTTGTTAATATAAAGTATAGTAACAAAAAGGTCATCATAGGAGATCTGAACATAGATATGCTAAAAACTACTACTCAATCCCAGAATCTGTTAAATCTTTTTAGAAATAGCAACTTCTATCAACACATTAAAGAACCAACTAGTTTCATTAAATTCAAAAACATGTTTGGATATTCTCTTTACAAATTTCGAAATAAATGGTGCTTGCCTTGCCATTGATGTTGTGGAGTTTGGTTTATCAGATCATAAGGGAATCCTAGTTACCACCACAATCATGGCTGAGAGGGAAAAATCTCGACGATCCCAATATCTTTACCTCAAAACAATATTACACAGAAATAAACCTTGATCAATTCAAAGAAGAACTACAAAAACTCAACTGGACAACAATAATAACACCGCAAAAAACAGTTAATGAGAATTTTAATAGTTTCGACACTACAATAAAGACTCTTCTTGATGTCTGCATTCCCAAAAACCAAATTAAATTAAAACCGGGACCAAAGAGACAATGGCTAAGTAAAGGGTCAAAAAAATCATTCGATTTCGGAAGAGCGGGGTTTTCTGTCACAAGCATATCTAATGCTTAAAAGAAGATCCCATCCCATGCTGTAAACTACTTGTAAGGAACCAATAAACATTTTTTTTATTTTTTTTTTCATTTTTTTTCAAAAAAATCATGTAAATATAACATCCAGCAGTAAACGTCGTGGTCGCCCCGTTATTAATCCCCTTACTAATACGTTTTTCTTATCACCAGTTGATCCGAACGAGGTATATAAAAGTATTCAACAGCTAAAAACAAATCCAGCCATGGAGTTGACGAGATTCCCCCTACACTTGTGAAAAAGTGTGGTAATGAGCTTATAATACCATTACCTACCTAATCAATCAGTCTTTTTCCACTGGAACATTCCCTGATTTCTAGCGGGTAGGTCTTGGGGAGTTCACCCTAAACATCTCAGGCGCCTCTATATATCTCTCTTAAGAAGTCGCCTGGATTATGGTAGTTTTATTTATGGAAGCTGTGCACATTTATCATTTAAAGAAATTAGATATTTTGCAAAATAAAGCTTTGCGTGTGTGCGGAGGCTTCATACGCAGCACTCCTGTTATAGCTATGGAAAGTGAACTCTCCATCCCTCTGGTTGTGCGCCGTTATTGGTTGGGTTGTAGATTTTTACTAAGAATTAGATCAAGATCAAACAGCCCCATTATTTCCGCGTTACAGAGCATTTTGACTAAACGTTACCTATTTTCTGTTATAAATTTTCCTTTGTTAGCAAACATTTATGATGAATGGAAAGATTTACCTGTGCATCACTGTGACAAATTGGATATGTACTCTTTGAACACGTGGGTGTCCTCGGTCATGTATAATGGATAGCATTGATTATATTGATGTCCCTAAGCGGCATCAACAGAATGAGACGTTGAGAAATTCTACACTGAGAGTGCTTACTGAGGAGTATGTCCAATTTCATAAAATATACACTGATGGTTCGAGGTGTGTACAAGGTGATGGAGCAGCTCTGTTTGATCCTCAGTGCAATGTTTCACTCATGTGGAAGCTGCATAATGACGCGTGCGTTATGCGAGCTGAACTTGTAGCTATTAAAGAAGCTTTGTGTTATGCAAATAATCTAGCTAATAGTGCTCCAGTTGTAATTCTATCTGACTCAAAGAGTGCACTTCAACACCTTAATCGTTGTGTTTATGGACAAAGAGGCATGCCTATTGCATATGAAGCTCTACAGTTGATTCATGAGTTTATTTGTAATGATAGGGTTGTCAAAATACAGTGGATTCCTTCCCTCGTAGGGTTAGTAGGAAACGAGGCAGTAGATAAGCTTGCTAAAACCGCTGTAATGGATGGCTCTGTACTCGATTCTATACCATATTCAAGTGAAGTAATTCCCAGAATTAAAAAAGATGTTTACATAAATGGGAATACCATTTTGGAGAACAAGCTTTATCAGGTGTTGGAATCTGGTACAGAACAATCCAAGATAGACCCTTGTGGATACCCTGGTTTGATTCTGCCAACTTCGCTAGAAAAGTGTTAGTCTCAGCCTTCCGAGTCCGGTCCGGACACATCCCTACAAACAAGTTTCTGTGCATGATGGGTGTTAAATCGTCACCACTGTGTGCAAACTGTCAGAAGACTGATGACTTGTCTCACGTGTTGTTGGAATGCGTCCGGAATTCGGACTTGAGAAAAAGATTTTTTGGTAGACTGGGCTCCATGCACAATGGGCAGATCAATTGTTGGTTGGCCGAGCCTATATCGGACAAAGCAATCAGGGTTTACCACTTTATTGACCTCTCCCTTGAGTAGGGAACTATGAAAGCATCCATGAGGCTGACATGTTCACCTAGAGTGTCCAAAGAATAAAAAAAAAACATTCCCTGATAAGTTAAAAATCTCGCTCATAAAGCCAATCCTGAAAAAAGGAAATCCAACGGACCCCGAACAATACCGCCCAATTGCACTACTTAGTACTTTTTCAAAAATATATGAAACGATTATGGCGAAACGTTTCACCTTTTTCTGCGACAAATGTAAACTTTTTGATGAATGCAATTTGGGTTTAGAAAAGTGAAATCCACTACTCTAACAATTTATAAATACATATATACAAGAAGCATTGAGATTAGTAGCAAATAAAAAATACGCGTTTGGATTACTATTAGATATGAGTAAAGCATACGACCGCGTCCAAAACGATATCCTCCTGAACAAGCTCTACGGAATAGAAGTTCGCGGCATCGCGCATAATTGGTTTAGGTCATATCTTGAAAACCGTCAACAACTTGTTGAAATAGACTACTTTGATGACAAAATAAAAACATTAAGTAAAATCCGGTCGCTCACAACAACCACAACCTCCTCTATCTTGCAGGGAAGCGTACTAAGATGTATTCTATTTATTATTTATATTAAGAGGCCGGTGTCGATTTTGGAGCAAAAATGTAAAATTGATAGATTTAGTCGTTGAAATTACATACGTTTTGTTACGTAATATCTAAATAACAAGTATTGGTTTCTATTAGCACGTCTCGTCTTCTCATCTTGCCTTTTAATAATGAGGTCGCAAGCGTGCGTCACTGGTAATATATGAAGAGAAGGGGCAGTTTTTAAAAATTCATCAACAAATTATGGTGGTAAATTATACAAATTGATGTATAAAAATAGTTTCAGCAAATGTTGTAGATTGTTTAAGTACCAAAATTACGTTGAAATTAAGTCGATTTTCAGAGAAATTGTCACTTGTTTTGAAGTAATTTCTGGAGAAAATTGAATTCGTTTAACTTTCACTTCCTCGAACTCTGTCATATAACAAAAATGTAATCTGATAAAGGTCAAGTGCAGAATATGTGTAATATAAATTTACCATTTTTAGCAGTCCAAACTTTACGAAATTTACAAATACGAGCGACAAAATCAGTGCTTTACGCGCGTTTACCTAAAAAACCATTACTAATTTAGTGAGGCTGTTTTAAAAAAATCGATCTGATAAAAGGCAAGATAAGAAGACGTGCTAATAGAAACCAGTACTTGTTATTTCAATAAGGGAACAAAAGGTGTACAATTTCACCGACTAAATCTATCAATTTTAAATTTTTGCGACTAAAATCGACATCTGCCTCTTAAGGACCTGCCAAAAATATTACAAAAGTACGATATTAAATGCCTCATGTATGCAGACGATATATCTATAATGTTTCCAAGCGAGCACAGTAATGAAGCTTCGAATACCTTAGATACTATCTTTAGTTGAGTTTTGAGCTGGCTAGAAGACTAAAATTTACAAATAAACTTACAAAAAACCAACCTAATACAATTTAGACCTCATCAAAAACAAGAATTAAAAATTGACTATCATAGTATTATTACAAAAATTGCAAATTAGAACTTCAAAGCACTTGCTTATTACTCGGTTTAGAAATTGACGAACACATAAATTGGAAAGCGCACACTGATAAAATAGCTGCTAAATTATCCAGTTTTGCATACCCTCTCCGACAAATAAAATTAAATACGGACCTAAAAACTGCGGTATGTGCGTATGATGTTTTTGCCCAAGCATGGCTGCAGTACGGAATAATACTGTGGGGCAATAGCGTAAATGTTAAAGATCTCTTTATTTTACAAAAGAGATGTATAAGGGTACTTGCAAATAAAAGAGATGAGGAAAGTTGCAAGCCTTACTTCCTTAAATTAAAAATTTTAACACTTACAGCCTTGTATATTTTAGAGACTTGCAAATTTGTTCGGAAACATAATGATCTTTTCGAAGAAAATAAATACCAAAGTTCAGAAACATATAACTTACGCCATCAAAACAGAATTTTTGTGAATGCCCCTGCTACGCTACAAATGTTCAAGAAAGTTCCGCGTGCAATGTCTATGAAATTTTTTAATCAAATTCTCCAACATATCTCAAACAAAAAAAAAACCACAACCTTTATAAAAAAACTTAAGGCCTACCTATTACAATTATGCCTATATTCCTTGCAGGATTTCTTCCAAGACCAACCTTAGCCTCGATTTTGTATAGATATGTGATGAGTGCAATATTATACTTATATAATAATGAAAAATGTTAATATTGTATTCCTTTTGTTAGTTAGTTAGTTATAAGCCAATATTCAATTATTCACCACTACCTACTGGGTAAGAATAATTATAATGTAAACTGCTACACCCTAGTAGGGCCCATGTTTGTACTTGATTACTTTTAACATCTTTGTAAAATACCATGGTTGCATTGAAAAAATGATATGATATGGTATCTCGCGTGCGAGATAGACTATCCGTCTTTCTCAAACTGTATTAATTAGAAAGGGAGGGGAAGGCAATCTCGCACGCGAGAAACTGCCACGGAACTCTCGTGCTAAGCAATCCTACTGTAGGCCTAGCACAGGATTGGATTGGCGCGACAGTATCTCGCCGTGAGATAGACTACCCGTCTTTTACTAACCTTATGAATAAAAGGGGGACGGGTAGTGTCGCGGCGAGATACTGTGGCGCCAATCATGTGCTAGCTCGGCTGGCCTGACTACTCAAAAAAAGCTTTGGTTTCCAATACTATTTTGATGTCAAAACTAGGGATAGACCAGAATCTCTGGAACTGTAGTAACAGCACCACTTTTCAGCCTGGCAACATCAGGTTTCATGAAACCTAGGAACACCGCTACAAGGATCAGAAGTCAAACTGTGGTCTAAAAACTACGTATACAACATAGTTCTGGACATCCTGGTCTAGGAGTAAGAACCAATTTGCAATTTGAACATGAAGCAATTTGGGAAAAAACTATCCAAATCCAATGCTCTGACACCCTTTCAACTGCCACCTGCATCAAGTACCTGCAATGAAAAGTTAAAAAGCTTCATTTGTCACTCACATTTTTATATTCAAGTGATATGAGTCACCAGTTGAGTAGTTCTGCAAATAATGAATCATGAAGTAAAAAATATACTTTAATAGTCAATTTCTAAGTAACAACTGCACCCATGTTGTTCTTCGCGTGAGAACTTGATATTGTACTTCCTTGTAACGAATTTTGAAAACCTAACGTATGCGGAGTGAAATCTGGACAAAGTTTTGAACATGTAAATAGTAAACAAAAAATTAAACTGAAATTTACATCCTTTTTCTTAAACAAAAACTACGGTTATAAAATCTGGTTCAGGTAAACCTTCCACCATTAGCCAGTTTCCTGCGAGAGATCGATTGAAGAAAATGACGGCCCGCTGAGTCACAAAATCTTACAGAGGTCATGAGATTATTCAAATGTGGCAGTAAAACTGTTTAAAAATATCTTGAAGATATGGGCATCAGCACACATCTAAGAAAAGTTAAGGCCACCGTATCCGAAAATAAAAATAAATAACTTTGAAAATGTGGGAACGTCATACCGACCAAAATGTGTAAAAAGAGCTGTTTTTGCGTATTGGGATTTATGGGGCACTAATCATGTCACTTATAATGAAAATTTATGGCAAGGTAACTATTATTTTGAGAACACCAATGCTCCAACGGACGAGAATGTGAAATATGTCGAGCATACGAAGTTTCCTAAAAAAGTTTTCCTAAGGAAGATAAAATTTTAAGTAAAAAAAAAAAATGCCAACATTTGTATTTTCGACACCGATGGCTTTAAAGTACTACAACTTCCGTTAAAAATTTCGCATTTGAGTAAACTTTATCTTGCATTTAACGTTGTTAAATACATTATTAAAATACATGAAAATGTATGAAAATTAACCATGTTGTTTTTATTTAATACGTCATTGAATTTTGTCTAGATTTCACTCCGCAATCCGCATACGTTACCTAGGTTTCACTTCTTGTAATAATATTAAATTTGGAAGTTTCATTTATACTTGTGAAACTTACATGCATTTAAAATTATTATTGATAAAGTTTTTCATTTTTAGGGTTCCGAAGTCAACTAGGTCCCGAGGTCTGTCCGTCCGCGGCTTTGCGCCGTGATCATTAGTGCTATAAAGTTGAAATTTGGCATGGATATCTAAATCAGTTCACCGACAGTCTTAAAAAAATTTTTTGGGTAGCCCCACTACACGAAAAGTAGGGAGGAATTTTGTTTCGACAAACTATTGTAACTTTATTTTTAATACAGTTGCTCAAAAAGTGCTACTTTACGTAGCTGTTTAGCGTGCGGAAAGTTGGTTTTCGCGAACTAGTACTTTTTACTTTTCCAATTTTTTTAAATTTATACTTGTTCTAATTCATGACTACTTATTGATAAGTGTTAATATTAGTTTCCTTTAAACGACGTAATCAACATAAAAACCTACTGTTAATGTAAGAATCCGAAAAATATACATATTTTATAATTTAATTACTTACCTCATTATCATTATAACACGTTTGTTTTTTAATATTGAATATTGAAAAACCGTTCTTAATAAGTTGTCTGAATGGAACGGAATAGCTGCCGAAACGCCTGTCAAAGATGAGGCGTTTTTTCTTACTTTTACTACCTACTAAGAGGCGTTTTAAGTTTCCAAAGTTTTTATTCCTTACTTGTTGTTTTTATTATTTTTTCGCAACTGTATTAAAAAACGTCGTTCGATACACGTGTGGAAATGTCATTCTTCACTCGTCCCGCCTACACCCTACTCCCCTACCTACTCCTACACTCCTACTCCTACTCGCCTACGGCTCGTGGCAAGATATCTCGGTACTCGTGAAGTAATAACATGCTTTCCGCACTAGTATTTACCTGATTAAAATAAAAAATAAATAAAAATAACTTTTGAACCATGGGTCCAAAAAATATGAAAAAAAAATCGTGAAATTAAAGCTTAATAAAAAATTTCAAGGAAAACTATAGAAAATGTGATTGGTTAAACCATTTTTGAGTTTTTGCAAGTCTTCCCTTAGTAAAAGTGCTATAGAGGTACTCCCTTTTGCTTGTTGTTATGCAGTGGTGGGTTTGCAGCCTTGGCCGCCCTAGGCCCCAGGCCCCTTATTAACTACTAGCCGCCCTTTTCTCAGCACCTTTCTATATAGACTGGCTCCCCTAATACCTCGCCGCCCTAGGCCCGGGCCTACTCGAACCTTAGGGCAAATCAGCTACTGTTGTTATGTACAGGATACCCATTGATAGTGGCCGTTCAAGGGAGCCGCCATGCTCTTAGCAGGTTTTTTTATTATATAAATCAATCTAGGACATATCACTGCTGGTGACGATAATATTAGGCCTGGTGACGATAATATTTGGCCAGGTACCATACTAAATTGCATACTCATTTTTCGGCAGCATAATCTCGCTGAGGCAGTTGTGATTCAATAATCAACAAAAATGTTTACTGTTACTAAACTTATATTGATCTGTCAATATTTTTTCAGGGCGACGAGGAAGAGAAATGGGCGGAGAAAGCCGTAGACAGCCTCGTGAAGAAGCTGAAGAAGAGGAAAGGAGCTATAGAAGAATTAGAGCGGGCACTTTCGTGCCCCGGAACTCCATCTAAGTGCGTCACCATACCACGCTCGCTCGACGGCCGGTTACAGGTATCAATGTGATTAACTTTTATAAGGAATGGAGAAATAAATTGTTATAGTATTGGAGAAACATTTAAGTGTGATATTTAAACTTATAAATTCCAGGTCTCCCACCGCAAAGGGCTGCCACACGTGATTTACTGCCGCGTGTGGCGCTGGCCCGACCTACAGTCCCACCACGAGCTCAAGCCCCTCGAGATCTGTCAATACCCCTTCAGCGCAAAACAGAAGGAGGTCTGCATCAACCCTTACCACTATAAACGGGTGGAGAGCCCCGTCCTCCCTCCTGTCTTAGTACCACGACACTCGGAATTCCCACCTGGGCATTCTCACATGCCCTTCCAAAGAACTGCGGAACCCGCAATGCCTCACAATGTCTCTTATTCCGGATCGGGCTTCCCGCCTTCGGCCAGTTCCGAACTCCCGGACACGCCTCCACCGGCGTACTCCCCGCCCTCAGAAGACATGGAACCGCCGGGCGAAGTCGCGCCCGTGTCTTACCAGGAACCGGTATATTGGGCTTCAGTAGCCTACTATGAACTAAACTGCAGAGTCGGCGAGGTGTTTCATTGCAACTCTCATGCCGTCGTCGTCGACGGCTTCACGGATCCGTCCAACAACAGCGACAGATTCTGCCTAGGACAACTGAGCAACGTCAATAGAAACTCGACCATTGAAAACACCAGACGCCACATAGGAAAAGGCGTGCATTTGTACTACGTGGGCGGGGAAGTGTACGCCGAATGCCTGTCCGACGCCGCCATCTTCGTGCAGAGCCGCAACTGCAACCACCACCACGGCTTCCACGCCTCCACCGTGTGTAAAATACCGCCCGGCTGCTCCTTGAAGATCTTCAATAATCGCGAATTCGCGCAGCTGCTGTCTCAGAGCGTGAATCACGGCTTCGAAGCGGTCTACGAACTTACCAAGATGTGCACGATCAGAATGTCGTTCGTGAAGGGATGGGGAGCGGAGTACCACCGCCAGGACGTGACGTCGACCCCGTGCTGGATCGAGATCCATCTCCACGGCCCGCTGCAGTGGCTGGACAAAGTCCTGACGCAGATGGGGTCGCCCCACAACGCCATCTCCTCTGTGTCCTAGCTGTGTGCCTGAATTCCGACCCCACCGTATGTATTTCCTTCGTATTACTCGTGCGACCATTTATTGCACGCAAATTGCCCTCTTATTACTGCATTTTAAACGCGAACATTTTGTACATTTGTACATTATTTTACTTTTATAATCGTTTAATTCGCGCAATCTTACACGTTATTCCATATAGGTATCAGTTGTTATACCTATTGCTAACTATTTTAATGGCTTTCGTAACCTCGGTATTTTACTTGAGCACATTATTGTGGGTTAAAATTTAATAGAGTTTAACACATAGAAATTGAAGTACAAATTTCACTAAAATGTATGTGATAAAATGTGCGAAAGCTATCGCTAATGTCAAATGCAGATCTTTTTATAAGACTCACCATAATTAA
This sequence comes from Cydia strobilella, assembly GCF_947568885.1. Taxonomy (NCBI): domain Eukaryota; kingdom Metazoa; phylum Arthropoda; class Insecta; order Lepidoptera; family Tortricidae; genus Cydia; species Cydia strobilella. The sequence continues at coordinate 16,519,964 of NC_086041.1, read as the reverse complement.
TTGGTAGCCCGGTAAAAATGAATTTGTATGGTTACAGCGATATTGAAATATAACCTAATTATATAGTTCCGGTTTGAATTTTGCATTGTACCTATACATATAGCGAGTTCTAGACCTTAACGAAGCGTTTTGACGAAAGCTTGGGACAACGTTTTTAGTTCTCTACATATAGTGCAGTACCTATTTAAGTAATAAAATCCAATTTAAAGACAATAGTGATAAAACAGGAAGCAAAAACATAGCAAGGAAGGTAACATATTGCAGCAAAACAAAATTGATACAGACATTATATAGGTAGACTTGCCCTTGCCCAGAAGTATTAAGCACCTCGTCAAGCATGAATCTGATATTAAAAATATTATACATATTTATGTAAACTATTAAGATGTATTTAAACATCTGTACATAATTACTTTATAAAACTCCTGAGTACAGTCAGCATCAATGGTAGTTGTAGTTGGTAGCAAATAAAAAACGCGGCAAAATAATCAACCCGCCTGTCTGATATAAAACTGCGCTGCCTGTCTATACTTTTTCAAAAGTATCTTCCGCACTCATTGTTTAATGCGCTTTTGACGCGAAGTTTCGTCCCCTACTATGTTTACCTAACTAAAGGCATAAAAAAGTGTCCTATTAAGCGACAGATTGCGATAAGTAAAGGAAGATGAGGATTTTTGTATGACAAACGTTTATTGAGCACCATTCGTTAGTACGTAAAAAACAAAAAACTTCAGTCTAGTATTTCCGTCTTTATATTACGTCATTTAAATTTTCATCACGAAATCATTGAAATCATATGAAGTAAAACACTACTTATAAAAAAATTAAAATGGGTTTCAATATTTCTGGCCAGGGATGTACATTAGTGTGCAATATAATAGCAGTTTATTTATAGTAGGTAACTTGCTAACTTGACTAAATAATTTTTAAAATAGGTTTTGGACAATAATGCTTAGTCGTGAGCGGCACTATCACTAGATCCTAATGCAAACAATCCAAGTAGTTAGTCGGTCAATAATCAACAGTCTTAATGATCAACCATTGGTGCACTCTGCGAGGAAGATCGCCTTATAGAAAAGTTTATCTTTTTCACAATGAGTTTTATAAGAATTGCTGCTAGGAAGTAATAAAGCCAGTTTTCATAATTATTATTGTTTTTACTTACAATATTATTTAGGTAAAGTTTATAGTTAATTTTGAATTATTGTTAAGTAATGCAGAAGAATATTTAAAAAAGTTCCAATATAATTGATCTAAAGTTATGATTTTCCCCTTAATTTGAATTTTCTCATTGACTGCTATTACATTGCACACAGCTGTATGGATGGATGTATTATGTAAACAAGCTTACGAAAGGTCATGTCTCAAAAAAGTCACAGATCATTTTGATCATCTTGCTGGTGTTATCGATGGTAGAGGGATACAATGGCTATAGGTATAGGCGCAAGTATACCGTTATAGCTTCAATAGTTTTTCTAAATAAGCTCAAAGTAAGTGTCCAAGCCGTAAGTCATCTAAGTGTAATTGTTAAAATAAGTATAAAGACATAAATTAAGATATAATTATACTCTTAAATGTTTATGACAAGATAGATATCATCAATGTACATAATGCTCTATAATGGTATTTTAATTTTAAACAAGTCCAAATTTATTGTATGAAATCTTGCATGCTTTTTGTCAAGGTAAATCGGTGATATTATCAATATATGTACGGATCGTATGTTATTTTAGGGCATATTTTTGTAAGAATTAACGTACACTCGGCGTCACGGAAATCGCACACCCACGGATTTTTGTTTCAAGCCGTTATAAACCGTATGTTGTTGAAGGTAAAGTATGAGTGTGTGGGTTCATTTTAAAGATAATTTAACCCTTCATTTAAAAACAATGCAAAAGTTACTAAAGAGTAAAAAAAAAATATTTTTCAATAAGAAATAAAAATCGTATATTCATGCAAAAAATCAACAAATTAAAACACAATAATATCAACAGATATTGGAATACAAATGCCTAAAACTAAACTTTAAAATCTAGTGTTGCCTCCTTTGGCCTTAATTACTGCCTCCATGCGAGCCTTCATGGACCTCACGAGAGTCACGATGTGCTCTTGAGGAATAGCATCCCACTCCTCAATGACGGCATCTCGAAGCTGTTCCAGGGTCGCAGGTGCAGGATCACGTGACCGCACCTTCCGTTTTAGCCGATCCCAAAGGTGTTCTATGGGATTCAGGTCCGAACTCCTTGCTGGCCACTGCATAGCTGTGATCCCAACCTGATCAAGGTAGTCCCGTACAATCAACGCTGTGTGGGAGCGGGCGTTATCCTGCATGAATGTGAATCCAGAACCGACAAATTCGGTGTATGGAACCACATGGTCCTCCAGGATCTCTGTGATGTACCGATGAGCAGTCATGGATCCCTGGCCTCGACCACCACCAGTGAGGGAAACACAAACGAGCTCGGTTTCGCCGGCGAGGGAAATGCGACCCCAGAACATGCAGGATCCTCCTCCGTATCCGACGGTTTCTTCAAGACAGGCCTGTGAATAACGTTCCCCTTGCCTCCTGTACACTCTTCTGCGCCTATCGTTGCTGAAAAGACACACCCTGGTCTCATCGGAGAAGAGAACAGCCTTCCATTGGTCGACCGTCCAATCCTTGTGTTCGCGAGCAAACTCACGTCTGATTCGCCGATGCTCTGCCGTCAATTTGGGACCCGTAGCCGCTCTATGGGGCATGATCTTCTTCTCCCGCAACCTTCTCCTTACTGTAGAGACGCTCACCACCGTCCTCCGAACTGCTCGTAGCTGCTGCTGCAGCTGGACAGCATTGGAGAAACGGTCCCGTAAAGACGTCGACACAATAAAGCGGTCGTCTCTCTCGGAAGTGCAGCGTTTTCCTCCGGATCCAGGCTTCCTGGTGAAGTTTCCAGTCCTTCGGAATCGATGAACTGCTCGAAGAACTCGGAAACGGCTTATGTTGAGCTGCCGAGCAACCGCAGACTGCGTCATTCCTGATTCCACCAGGGCTACTGCTTGAGCTGATGCTGCTTCCGTGGTATCAATTTTCTTGGGGTCTCCAGCTGTTCCGGTGTGACGTCTGTGAACCCTGGATGCCGAATGACCCATATCTCACTTTTACCCCCCTTTTATTCCTATCCAAGTTAACGCAAATAGCGACCCTTACAACGCGTATTCTAGGTGTTCTTTCAGAACGCCATAATTTCGTGATTATTATTATTTATTCCAAAAATGCTTTATTCATGCTTTAAAGCTTATTAATTGTACTTTTTAATGATATTAATATTGATAGGGGTATATACATATGATAAGAGCTGTGTTCGCTTGAAACAAAAATCGGTGGGTGTGCGATTTCCGTGACGCCGAGTGTATGTTCATAGTTTAGTCAAAAATGCAGCTTTATATTTATGTATTTTGTATATTTTGTGACTTTTCAATATTTATACCATTTGTAAAACGACAGTTATAGAATATTAACTTAACTAACTTAGCGGTTTCACTCACGTGTTTTTAGTCACTCGCGCGAGTTATAGAATATACAATCAAACACGTGAAACTAACTGCTATTCATCCTGTGTAATTATTACTATCGTCATATATAATATATGTACATATGTATATGCATTTAAAAACATTGCATGCAAAATGTACATGGATGCTCAATACTTTTGGGCAAGGCTTTATCGACACCGATGTGCGAATGTTCGCCTTGACATTATATCTTGGTGTACATAATATTGTCTTCGGTTACCGCGATAGTTACTCATGAAATAAAACTATGAAAACGGATTATATCGCGTATATTGAATTTATAATACATCCCGACGTTTCGAACTCTTTACAGCGTTCGTGGTCAACGGGTGACTGAGGAAAAATTACAAAATGCAAAAATACCCACATACTAAAATAATGAACAATCATAGACTACAAACTTTAAGGCTGGTTGTACATGCAAAATCGGTTCATAAGGCTAGTTATACACTATAATTATTTTTCAAGTAAAGATATATATATATACGCGATAAAAATAAACTATGCCGGCTCCAACCCTACACCACGGACCCGAGAAGATTTAATTCCCTCCTAAATTGTAGGAGGGTATCCCAATATGGGACCGGCAACAAACTCAGCGGGACACATCTTTTCAAAACATATTATACTCAGAATGTCCAACATCATCCAACACTAAGGTCTCACAGTCTATGTCTCGCTTGCTCCTTTATCAGATGGACTACAGGATCCCAAGCTGGTGGTAGAGAAAAGCCATCTTCCCTATTAAAGTTTGGATATTTCTTAGCGCGAGGCCATGATTGTTCATTATTTTAGTATGTTGGTATTTTTGCACTTTATAATTTTTCTCAGTCACCCGTTGACCACGAACGCTGTAAAGGGTTCGAAACGTCGGGATGTATTATAAAAATAGAAGAATTTTGCTACTGGATACTGTAGAAGTAACAAATTTTTGCAATATATTGTATAAATTATGTAAAAGTCACAGGTAAAATAGTTAAATAAGTGATATGTGTTCTATATGTTGTAATAATCTAAAACATAGACTGTTAATAAGAAATTTTGTTGCAGCTTATGCCCACAACAGACTTCGCTTTTGTATTTTCGCAAATATGGCGTTACTTTCGTTTGCAATAAGTATAAAAGGGAAAAGATAGGACACGAGTATTTGGACAAATACGGCTATCTGTGTTATTGGAATCCGGAATAAAGTAGCTTATTTGCTAACAGTTAAAAAAGAAATTAATTTATCTACTCTGACATGTGATGAATGCATTATTGTTATTTCTGTACGGTAGTACTATTAGTTATTACCACAGAATAACTAATAGTACTTGGTATTACAAAACTGTTGCATTATTTTCAAATACCTACAGATTGTAACAAAATAGGACATAACTTGGATTTTATATTATTTCTTAATATGCGAACCATTAAGTAATATTATTTATCTCAATTTTAAATTTTAAACATTGACATGAGGATTCATTATTGTAATCACTGTATTGTTTAGGTAGAGCATATATGAAATGTTATTATAATAATACTTACCCAAGTCTACTACCGTAAAATAATCTGCACAAGTTTTAATTCAATGAAAAAGTGTGTTATATTATATTTTTGGAACGAGGTAAATTTATGTACAAAATGTGTTTATTTTTGATCATGAGCGTTAAAAAAATCTAAAAAGTTTACTTAAAAACCGGACAAGTGCCAGTCGGACTCGCCCACCGAGAGTTCCGTACTTTTTAGTATTTATTCTTATAGCAGCAACAGAAATACATCATCTGTGAAAATCTGTGTAATTGTCTACCTATCACGGTTCATGAGATACAGCCTGGTGACAGACAGATAGACGGACAGAGGAGTTAGTAACATGGTCCCGTTTTAAGGGTTCCGTACCCAAAGGGTAAAAACGGGACCCTTTTACTAAGACTCCGCTGTCTGTCTGTCTGTCTGTCTGTGTGTCTGTCTGTCCGTCTGTCACCAGACTGTATCTCATGAACCGTGATAGCTAGACAGTTGAAATTTTCACAGATGATGTATTTCTGTTGCCGCTATAACAACAAATACTAAAAACAGAATAAAATAAATATTTGTAAATAAAACAAACGCGATTTTTTGCCGTTTTTTGCGTAATGGTACGTAACCCTTCGTGCGCGAGTCCGACTCGCACTTGGCCGGTTTTCACCCTTTGGGTACGGAACCCTAAAAAGACGGTAGCAGTCGTTTGGGAAATCAAGTATAAATACATATAAATCTAACATTCAGTTTCAGTGATCTTAAAAAGTTAAAACATTTTTGTACAGTTAATGTGCCTCATAATATCTTACTACATTTTATATTTTCATGTTGTTGACAAATGACACATTCTATGGATTTATTTTCTTTTCTTCGTGAAAAAAATCATGAGTTCTAGCCTCGCTTGCGCCTATAATGCAAAAAAAATCTACGAAAAAAGTACAAAAAAAGGGTGTAACCCATTTACTCTACTTATATTTCTAAAACTAAATAGTTTGAGCCGTGCCTTGGTCATGTATTAACTAGTAAGCAGGAGAACTAGTAAACAGATACTGATTTTTAATTTTTGAATATTACCTAGTTATGGACAAGCAATCAAGTAATTACACTTTTTTAATTAACAAAAAGTTTCAATACAGTAAGTAAAATAATCAAACGTGGTTCAAGCGCGTACCGTACTTCGGCGGTTAAATATTTTCGACTGTCCTAGTAACCCTATTGCTATGTCGATTTCTAGAATCTTTATTATACGAGTAAGGCAACATCTTCTGCTGCTTTGATTGAATTATGCAACAGCAAGTACTAACTATATTTCAGTGTATGACACCAAATCGGGACGTCCTATGTCAAAAATAAAGATAAAATTGATCTCAAAGTATATTAAGAGCTATATAGTTCCTGAAGACGTCCCATCGCCTTGATAGTGCAATTATAATGAAACTAATGAATACTGATTAGATAGGCGCTGTGAAAACAATTTATTGAGTGTGTATTAAAGTTTTGTGACTTCACAGTTTCTAATACAGTGTGGTTGTTTATGGCCTTTTTAAACTAGGTAAAGTTAGGGAACAAATCAAATTATTTTATTAAATATTTTGATTTGTGTTTTTAAGGGCTTGGTTTCTTAGGGATATTTTCTATAGAATATGACATCTATTTCAGTTTATAGGTGAAGTTGGTTTATTATTGGCGGTTGGGAGTAAATAATCTTTAGGGCAAACTTGCGGCCGGCCTAGCTATGCTAACAGGAAACCAAGTAATAATCGGAGCTCGAACATTCGTAAAGTATGTAAATGCCAAAATATAAAATTCAGCCTCCACTTAACATAAAATAACAATGTTTTTATTGTCAAACCAGATATTATTAAAAAAACATGACAGATGTTTACAGAAATATGTAGCGATCAGAAATCGGATAGATTTCTTAGATTATAGAAGTTAGTTAACACAGTGTGTTGAATATGTTTATGAGATTTATTTTGTACCCGGTGTATACACAAGTTTCCAGATTTTATTACGTTATACTGCAATAGTGTGAACATAATAGATACACAATATGTAGACTCTGAAACGCAAATAAACACTTGTACCTAAACAAGTTTTATATAAAAAAATAGTTCACTTTTAGGTCAAACCACTCTCATATTAAACTGATTCCCGAAATTTACCTCAGGGTATTTGTCGCCACACAACAGGAATGTCAAATCTGGAGGCGTTTCTAATTGCAATAACATAACAGGTTATCAATTTCATCTGGGTTTGTTAAATTCGTTTTTGAAAGATTACGTTGACGTTAAAAAGATTTGAGCATTCTCATTGCTGAGATATTTCATCAGATAGGAATAGGCCAGTAAAATAAAGTTGGTGGTCTCATGAAAATATGTTTTTTTCTATTAACAGCGTGGCCTGTTATAATGTGCCTTTAAATATAAATTCCCGTCGTGAGCTAGCGGGTTTTGAATTAACATATAAACAGACATATATTCTCAACGGACAGTTTTCTTATTCGGTACCATTACTAATTGAATTGCTATTTTCTAGCCAATAAAATTACGTAAAATGTGTCAAAGTAAATTAACAGCGAAAGTTTTTTTATGTATTTACATTATTGGTATCCAAGTCAAACATTTTGCTGTTATATAGGCGAATTCTGATTGTAATAACAGTGTATTTGATCTGGATTACTCCTATTTGTTTTTTCAGTGCCTTAAAACAATTTATGCCTTATGTTTTTACTGTAGGTACGGTTAAATAGTACAGTGTTGGTTGACCCATAACATTAATATAGTGCCTATGCAATAGTCGACGAGTGCATGCCTTACATTTATGACGTATATTATATTAAATAACAGTTATTTACGATACAAGTGCGGAAAAGAGGAAATTCGAAACGGGTGGCGATAAATTAAAACACGACCGCAGGGAGTGTTTTAAATCGACACGAGTTGCGAATTACCTATTCGCACGTGTATCGTACAACGTTTTACAGTACATATGGCCCTTTAAACTTTCGACATATGCACGAAAAGTGCTCTTTTACGCACTAGTGCGAGAAAGTAGCATCATATGTACTGTAAAATATATTTTCTGCATTTCGACATGTTCAATATATTGTGCAGATATACTTTTGGTCCTTTCATACGTTAGCTTTTAATATAATAAAATGGAAATTTTAATCGGTAGTTGAAATTTAACGCGGATTATTGTTTTTATTCTATATTTTTAGTAGAGTTATAAAATTTTGTATATAACGTTGTACTGTATTGTACAAAATGTATGCGTAGGTAATGGTGTGGTTATTGTACTTGTATGTGTCTTGGTCGTTGTTTTGTTATAAGATTGTTTTTGGTTACGCGTTGGCATTTGGACTTGGTGTATTCGCTGGTCTGGAGCTTTAAGGTTTAGTTAGTTAGGCTATAGCTAATTCTCAGACAAAAAGCTATTTTTTTTAAAGAAATAAAAAAACCGGCTAAGTGCGAGTCAGACTCGCGCTAGAAAAGTTCCGTACCATTATCTATAAAAACAGCAAAAAAAACACGTTTGTTACCGATATGTCATTTTAAAAAAATCCGTCCAGTATCCTGAGCTACAGGGTGTACTGATTTTCAGTATTTAAACCCATAACCCTACTTTCTGTTTAAGTCGCAGTCGAGTAAAATGTTGATATTGGAGTAGAACGTCTACAAATGTATAGACAAAAGTGAAATTAATATTCCTCCAAGTTTCATATTACGAGAATATCCCCTGAAAGGGTATAAGCGCTAAATCTGGATTCAGCTATTATTTTCTATAACAAGATGTATTTTTTCCGCAAAGATGTCTAGGACTTTTTCGTGTAGAATTTATTAAGCTTTAATGTTGCCTTACACCATATTTTCATAGAGAACGTATATTTAGAGTAAAACGCAAATTTCTCCAGCATGGTACACATTTTTTAAGATGGCTGCGATTCCTCGAGGTCCCCAAATGTCAAATAGTGTGGACATGAAAAAGAGACCTTTAATTAACATACATACCAAATTGAATATCTTTGGAAGGATTTCGAGGTGAAACTTAATCCGATTGTGCTATTAGGTAACAAAAGGTGTACAATTTCACCGACGATCTATCAATTTTACATTCTTGCGACTAAAATCGACACCGGCCTCTTAAAATTAACAGATGTTTAACATAATTATGACATAATTTATTTTGTTGTCCCAAAAAAAATTGATGCCTGTCGAGAGTCAAATTCACCTTATTGCGCGAACATACGCGCTTATTTACTGATTATTGATTATAAACCATTAGGCAATATAAAACTGTATCTGTTTAGTCGTTTACATAGGTAAGGTATGTTACAGTAGGTTGGTTTATTGGGCAGATACTTGGTTTTTTTGAAACATTTTACTGATATATTGTGTATTCTTGCTAAATAAACGCAATATGACCTTAATACACTAAGTCCAAGTGTATATAAATTGTGTCAGTAATCGTGAGCAGGATTGTGGATGTCTAAATTAGCATTAAACGTTTAAATCTTTATGCAAGATAAAGATGTAAAAGTGTAATTTTAGCTTGGTTGGCTGTTTACTTTTTAAACAATTTTTGGAAAAATAATTTTTGACAAGTGTAAGGGACTGGGAGCCTACAAAATTATGTTGTACAAAAATTTATGACTACTTGAATTAAGTTCTCGCTAAATAAGTTAGTGTGTGTAAGTGCAAAGATGCCATCTGTAATTTTTATTCATCTCCGTTACGGAATAAACTTTCTTTTATTAGTTGCGCGTTTTTCTTAATCTCCCGCAACTTTCCTGTAAGTAAATCAATAAAAAAATTGATAACTAAATCGCCGTAATACGTACAGTCTGGCAAAAAAAGAGTAGAAATTAAAAAGTGGCAACACTGTAGTGTCATCCCTTTCAAATCAATCTAAGAAAAACGGGACGACACTACAGTGTTGCCACTTTTTAATTTCTACTCTTTTTTGCCAGGCTGTACACAGTTCAAAAGAAATGCCAAAAAGTGTATAAGGTACAGCGGGATAATTTCGACTGGCAAGTTATATTTATTTATTTACTAGCCTAGCTTTTGCTCGCGACTTCGTCTGCGTGGAATAAGTAGTTTGGTTACCTTAATTTTTAAGCAAATCTGCTTTTTATTACACCCTTCTTTTCACCCCCAAAAGGGATGACTACGCGGGTTGTCTGAGAAGTAACTTTGTTTGATGTGAAAAAAATAAGAATATAGCAAATGTATTTATTTTATTTGTCTACGTAAGACTACGCGGGTTGTCTGAGAAGTAACTTTGTTTGATATGAAAAAAAAAATGATAATATAGCAAATGTATTTATTTTATTTGTCTACGTAATCCCCCCGAAGTTCTACGCACTTGTCCCAACGAATCTGCAACTACTCTATGGCTTTACGGAAGTACGTCTCTTCAAGGGCCTCGAAATACGCATTGACCTCCCGTATAACCTCCTCATTGGACTAAAATTTTCGCCCTGAGAGAAATGTTTTGAGTTTCGGGAAGAGGTGATAGTCCGACAGGGCCAAATCTGGTGAATAAGCAGGGTGTGGAAGAAGTTCAAATCGTAACGCCGACAATTTTTGTGCAGCGACATGACTTGAATGCACCGGAGCGATGTCATAGTGAAATATCACTTTCTTTTTTGCCAAACCTGGACGTTTTTCAGCTATTGCCGCCTGTAACTGATCCAAAAGTGATGCATAGTATAGTATGCTCCAGTTATAGTTTTCCCCTTGACAAGGTAGTCAATTAAAAGTATTCTCTTACGTCCCAAAACGCAGACGCCATCACCTTCCCAGCAGACGGAATGCGTTTGGCTTTCTTTGGAGCTAGCTCACCGTGACCAACCCATTGTTTTGACTGTTGTTTCATCTCCGGGATGTAATGTAGTGATGGATCCAGGTGTCATCCATAATGACAAAACGGCGAATAAAATCTGTTGGATTTTTTAAACACTTGCAAATTTTCATCACACATTCGCATGTGAATATACGTATTTGCTCTGGAGTCAGTAATCGCGGCACCCACCTTACCCAAAGCTTTTTCATATGCAACTCGTTGTGTAAAATAAAATGCATCCGCTCAGAAGAGATATTTGTGGCTTCAGCTAATTCGCGTATATATACATTTTCAATCTTCGGTCGGCTTAAACTAAATCATGGATGTTATCGATGATTTCGGGTAAAACTGCCGTTTTCGGGGCTCCAGGGCGAGGTGCATCTTCAATGCTTGTCCTGCCTCGCTTAAACTCATTTACCCAAAGTCGAACCGTTTCCTAGGAAGGACACGAACTATCCAACGTAGCTAAAATCCTTTTCATGGATTTGTTTCGCAGCTTTGCCTTCCAAAAATAAAAAAGACCGGACAAATGCGAGTCGGACTTGCCCACCGAGGGTTCCGTACTTTTTAATATTTGTTGTTACAGCGGCAACAGAAATACATCATCTTTGAAAATTTCAACTGTCTAGCTGTCACGGTTCATGAGATACAGCCTGGTGACAGACAGACGGACAGAGGAGTCTTAGTAATAGGGTCCCCTTTTGGGTACGGAACCGTAAAAAGAACTGAATAACTCCACGAATTCTAATTTTCTCTATTTTTCCGCGTACCTAACTCAAACCCCTTTTTTTTGTATGTGGGTATTTTTGCACTTTGTAGCTTTTCCTCAGTCACCCGTTGACCACGAGCGCTGTAAAGGGTTCGAAACGTCGGGATGTATTATAAATTCAATATACTCGATATAAACCGTTTTCATAGTTTTATTTCAGAAGTTAAAAAAGTTTGAGAAGTTGAAGTTGTAGAAGTTGAAGTTGATGAAGTTCGAGAAGTTGAAGTTGAAGAAGTTAAAGTTGAAGAAGTTGGAAAAGTTGAAGTTGAATAAATTTAAGAAGTTGAACTTGAAGTAGTTGGAGAAGTTAAAGAAGTAGGATAAATTGAAGACGAAAAAGTTGGAGAAGTTGAAGTTGAAGAAGTTGATTGACATTGAATAAGATGAAGAAGTGGGAGAAATTGAAGTTGAAGAAGTGGAAAAATTTAGGAAGATGAAGAAGTTGAAGTTGGGGAAGTTGGAGAAATGGAAGAAATTGGAGAAGTTGGCGAAGTTGAAGTTGAAGAAGTTGGAGAAGTTGAAGTTGAAGAAGTTGTCACGTTCCATTTCCTTCCCTTCTCTTTAAATCCAATCTGCGTTTTATTTATTCCCCATACAAACTTCCACCCCATCTCATCCCTTTTTCACTCTTAAGGGATGATTTCGGGGATAAAAACGATTCTATATCCTTCCCCACGACTCAAACTACCACCATACCAAATTTCATTTAAATCGGTTCGGCAGGTATTGATTGCCCATACAAATTTCCACCCCACCCCCCCCTCCCCCCTATTCACCCCCTTAAGGGATTAATTCTGGGATAAAAAGTAACCGGTGTCCTTCCCCGGGACTTACACTACCCCTAGATTAAAATTCAACTAAATAGAGGTAACACAGGCAGACAGACTTTCGCATTTAAATATAATATATAATATAATATAATATAGCTTTTGCCCGCGACTTCGTCTGCGTGGGATTATTAATTTGGGTAGCTTATTTTGTAACCAAAGAGCAATTTATTGTTCCCCATACAAACTTCCACTACTCCCATACTAAATTGTACCTGCTGAACATTCAGCTTGTGGTAGCCCTGGTCTCCCTCCCCCCATCAGTAGCGTCTCCAGCAGAAATTTGTTCAGCCAAGTCTTGCAGGCGCTGGGGGATGCGTGGGAAGTCACCTCAAGGTGTTTCAAGTCTTGGAGAATTCAACCTGATTACAGCAAACAGTACCTACTGCACCGTCTGTCTGTGGTAGCTCTGGTCAGACGCCTGCTTCATCTGGCAGCCCTCCAGGTGTTCCAGGTCTTGAGCTTTCCCCATCATAAACTACCAGCGGCACGTTGAGCGAGTGTTACCCCTGACCCATTCTACCCAGCAGCACTCCAGGTGTTCCAGGTCTTGAGCTGCTCCAAACCGGTTCAGAAATGACGGAGTTCTCGGAAACATATATACAAAAAAAAACGGGCGAATTGATAATCTACTTTTTTGAAGTCGGTTAAAATAGTGTCAGGGGCGCGATATCACTGAAACGTCCACAGTTTTTAACCGACTTCAATTTCATAGAAGGAGGAGGTTCTTCTGTATTCGGTTGTGGCTTTTTTTATGTATGTTCACCGATTACTCCGACACCCGTGGTCCGATTTGAGTAATTATTTTTTTTTTGTTTGAAAGGTACTACCTCCAAGGTGGTCCCACATTAATCTGGCGCTGTTCTGGTGACGGGATCCATGAGGAATTGAGGGAACTCCTCAAATTTTTAAAGGTACATATATGGTGATTTGGGTGTTTTTATAAGCAACTCGAGCATTTTCTCTCGAAAACCACCAATTTGATGAAGTGGACCTGGTGATGATGATTGTTTTGATGATAATGATGATGATTATTTAAATGTTGATGTTCAGCGATTACTCGGTCACCCGTGATCCGATTTGAGTAATTCTTTTTTTTTAAACTGTAATAGATGTCATATATTAAAGAAAAAGTGACGAAGCCCTCCAGTGGTGAAGGCCGGATTCGAACCGGCGTCTTTAGCTATCGCGGCTAACGCCATGAACCCCTAGGCCACCCCGCCACGGCGGTGCCCGTCCGAATTTCTCGACTATATGCCATCTTAGTAAGACTAGGCGTCTTTGACCAGCTCTAAGGGCAAGCAGTGCGCGCTTGCACCTCCTAAACGAACTCCTTACGGATTTACGTTGTAGCGAGAGAGACTGGTGCTGCCATCTATGAACAAGTTTGGGAACAAATCAAATTATTTTATTAAATATTTTGATTTGTGTTTTTTAAGTAGTCACACTACTATATATAAATTAAAAACTGTAATAGATGTCATATATTAAAGAAAAAGTGACGAAGCCCTCCAGTGGTGAAGGCCGGATTCGAACCGGCGTCTTTAGCTATCGCGGCTAACGCCATGAACCCCTAGGCCACCCCGCCATGGCGGTGCCCGTCCGAATTTCTCGACTATATGCCATCTTAGTAAGACTAGGCGTCTTTGATCAGCTCTAAGGGCAAGCAGTGCGCGCTTGCACCTCCTAAACGAACTCCTTACGGATTTACGTTGTAGCGAGAGAGACTGGTGCTGCCATCTATGAACAAGTTTGGGAACAAATCAAATTATTTTATTAAATATTTTGATTTGTGTTTTTTAAGTAGTCACACTACTATATATAAATTAAAAACTGTAATAGATGTCATATATTAAAGAAAAAGTGACGAAGCCCTCCAGTGGTGAAGGCCGGATTCGAACCGGCGTCTTTAGCTATCGCGGCTAACGCCATGAACCCCTAGGCCACTCCGCCAAGGCGGTGCCCGTCCGAATTTCTCGACTATATGCCATCTTAGTAAGACTAGGCGTCTTTGACCAGCTCTAAGGGCAAGCAGTGCGCGCTTGCACCTCCTAAACGAACTCCTTACGGATTTACGTTGTAGCGAGAGAGACTGGTGCTGCCATCTATGAACATGTTTGGGAACAAATCAAATTATTTTATTAAATATTTTGATTTATGTTTTTGAAGTAAAGAATATATATATATAACAACATTAAAACTAAAAATGGAAAAATAAAAACTTAAAAAAAAAAGATAAGCCGACTTCAAAAAGGATGAAAAAAAATATTACTTATCCTTTTTAGGCTTCCGTATTTAAGTATATGCGTTAACAACTGATATGTTTGAAGTCGGTGCCAAGCCAAGTAGTAACAATACAAGTCAAAAATAATCAGCTTTATGTCTATAAATCCCATTCCAACTGGTCTAATATTATAAACGTGAAAGTAATTCTGTCGACCTGTTTGTTACCTTTTTATGGCTAAACAACTGAACCGCTTTAGCTGAAATTTGGCTTGAAGGTTCCTTGAATTGTTTTATGTTTTGAAATGTAGTCCTATGGATAAGGGACAGGAAATAACTCAGTCGCAATCCGCAATCCCTTCACTTGCATGCTATGGACTGTTCAAAAATTAGTAAAAAATGCTCTTTAAAACATACAACGGCAAATAAACGCATTTGATTTACACGAATGTGCCGACAAACATAGTACGGACTGTACCAAGAAGGTTCGACCGTGTGTTCAGGTGTATTCTTAGGTACCTACAGAAAGTTCGTTCATTGTCGTCGTGAAAGGCAATACAACGTACATACTTATATAGCCGGCATAGCCATCCTTATCAAGGCGCACCAAAATCACTATGAATCTAAAGTCGTCGTCAATAGAACATGCCAATAATGTAAACAAATATGACAGAATTTGTTAGCGTTTAACACATAACCTAACATTACGAAGGTAATTTTCCCTGAAATAATAATAATTAACATTTAATTTAACTAAAAATTTATATAAATAAAATATTTAATAATATAGACTGTTGATAAGGTCATGGTTGTCATTTTAAGGAGCGAGATTACGAAGTAATGAACGTCAAATGGTTTGTTTACTTGTACATTATTTGCAAGTACTATATTGACGACGACTTTATGGTACAAAATTTGGCTTGGCACCGACTTCAAACTTCTTCGTTGGTAACGCATATACTTAAATACGGAGCCCTAAAAAGGATAATATTTTATTTCATCCTTTTTGAAGTTGGTTTATCTTTTTTTTTTTGTTTTTATTAAGCATAGGTAATGGCAGTAGGTATACTTCGTAAGTAGGTATATATTTCATAAGTATTCGAAGCCTGATTGAATCCGTAACATCTATCCATGAGTCGGTGTTACTCATAATTGGTATTCAACGCGGGACCGCTATCACCGACCTTGCGTAAGTAAGTACCTACTGCGAGCTGACTAGTTCGAAAGCCCTAAGGCAAGGAAATCGACATTTGGGTTTTATTTAATACAATAATCTTAAATAATACAAAATGATTTACATAATCCATACTATAATAATATTATTAATATTATAAATACGAAAGTGTGTCTGTCTGTCTGTTACCTCTTCACGCTTAACCGCTGAACCGATTTAGTTGAAATTTGGCGTAGAGCTAGTTTGAGTCCCGGGGAAGGACATAGGATAGTTTTTATGTCGGAAATCATCCCTAAAGAGGGTGGAATTGAGAATTAATAAATTAGACTTTATCCAGGCGCTATACTTACAAAAACTGCTGTTACTAATTCCACGCAGACGAAGTCGCGGGCAAAAGCTAGTATATTATATGTTACGTCATTACAAAATAATAATTTTTAAGAAAAATACTACCGACTTCAATGGGGGGATGCTGTTGAACCTTTTGTCCGGGTCTGCCTAAAATGTAGTCTGACTAATTCGCGTTATGATAAAACTTCATTTGAAATTCGCTATTCGTCTAAATCGCTATTGACCTATTACTTATATCACCTATTTCGCAATCTGCCCCAAACGTAGTAAGCCTAAGCGTAAGCTGTTTGTCCATTTCGCGATACGCCTAATTAGCAGTTAGCCTAAAACACCTATATCACAAATAATATATTTCTTTACAAAAAACATCTATTTTTGGGCGGTTTGCCCTTCGGGCATCTGAAGCTACCTAACAAACCTAACCTACAACCTACGCTTTTTCCCCAGTGTAATGTTTTCACGGATATCACACTAAATCAATAGGTAGGTAGGTTAGGTTCGTTAGGTAGCTTCAGATGCCCGAAGGGCAAACCACCCAAAAATAGGAGCCCCGCGAAGCGGGGCTCCGTCTAGTTAAGTTGAAATTTCAACATTTTTAGAATTCAACATATCCATTTTACTTATAAATTATTTGGTATAAAAACTTTTTTCAATTATGGCTTAAAAAATACTCTCGTGTCAAATTCGCTTTTAGACCAATACGTAATAATATAGGTAAGTCTAAGTCTCACGCTGCTAAATTCGCTTTTGCACATAATATTAATACGTCCGAGTCTCACTGTGCCAAGTTCGCTTTAGGACAAAAACTCATTAGGCCTAAGTCTTAGTGCGACTATTTCTCGGTTGATCTAGGCATAAGACAGACAGTCAGACTACGTTTTAGGCAGACAAAAGGCTGTTGAATAGTAATTTGTTATACAAGGGTGCAACCCCCGAGTGTGGAATTGAAACACGACTCTATAGTTGAACCACGAGCGCAGCGAGTGGTTCTAAAATAGAATCCTAAGCGTTGCGAGTGGTTCTAAAATAGAATCCTGAGCGTAGCGAGTGTTTCAACCCACGAGAAGTAAAATACATTTACACCCGTGTGTAACACAAAACTTTTCACCTCACTATAGCGAGGAAAGTGCAACATCCACAGGCGTTAGATCATCTTCATCACTGGAATCACTCATTTTTTTTACGATATTATAACAGAAAACTCTGGAAGTTGTGTATTTTTACGTGAGTCGGAGTCGGTGACAAAAATTTTAAAGTTCTTATGGCATCTGTCCATTGGGACAATTTTGCCAGCATCAAGGTTGTGGGCAAGCAGAATTTCAGTATCAGATCCTATCTTGATCCAGTCCGTGTAGATTCTTGATCGGTTGAAGAATCTAAACTTCAATGGGAATAAAAATACAAAAAAGGGGCGTTCAGAAAAACCAATAGAAACTATAAAATAGTACATATCCGCACGTGTATCGAACGACGTTTTTTAATGCAGTTGCGAATAAATAAGAAAAGCAACAGGTAAGGAATGGAATTCGAAATTTTTATATTGTTAATTCTGTGACACTGACATCATTGACATTGACATTATGAAGAGGTGTTTTTCTAGCTTTTATTCGACTAGAATAGATTTTGTTATTATTATTGAACCCACTTCAATGAAAGTTTTTTTTTTTCAAATGCATGTTCTATAAGACAGAAACAATTGTACATATTAAAACATTGTACTATTATTACCTAAATATCGTTATTTACGATTATTTGTGTATCGTATATTTATAAAAACAATATCGAATGTTGCCTTTGGAAACATAAAACATTCTTGCAGTAAGAAAATACGCCTCTTCTTTGACAGGCGTTCCGTTCCATTGAGACAACTTAGTTTTTCAACATTAAAAAATAAACGTGTTGTAATACTTATAATGATGAAGAGGTAAGTAATAAAATATGAAATATGCATATTTTTCGTATTCTTACATTAATAGTAGGTTTTTATGTTGATTACGACGTTGAAAGGAAACTAATATTAACACTCATCAATAGGTAGTCATGAATTGGAACAAGTAAATATTTAAAACAATTGGAAAAGTAAAAAGCACTAGTTCGCGAAAACCAACTTTCCGCACGCTAAACAGCCACGAAAAGTAGCACTTTTTGAGCAACTGTATTAAAAAGTAATGAGCCAATTGCCAATTAAAAACGATTTAATGCGGGATTAGTAAAATTAGAACAATTACCAATTGTTCCGGGCGGGGAAATAATGACACTATTTTTCCATTTTGTTTCCACCTAGTTGCTCGTGGGGCGGGGACGCAGAGGAGTACACCACTTTTCTGCACTGCACTTTATGCGCACTTTTTAGAAAAATACATGTTATTGTTGTTTTCCGTAATTCAATTTATTTTATTCAATACGTACAACAATACAATAGTTTAATTTTTTATTCAATCTGTCCCACATTTAACCTAAGTTGCCACAGTAAACTTTCATTCATTCATTTTCTCATTTTACACTGAGTTCGTAAAGCTACCTTTGAGCACCCGCTTAGAAAAAGACGAATGCTTTTTAGCACAATCGGATTAAGTCTCACCTCGAAATCCTTCCAAAGATATGAAATTTGGTATGTATGTTAATTAAAGGTCTCTTTTTCATGTCCACACTATTTGACATTTGAGGACCTCGAGGAATCGCAGCCATCTTGGAAAATGTGTACCATCCTGGAGAAATTTGCGTTTAACTCTAAATATACGTTCTCTATAAAAATATGGTGTAAAAGGCACCATTAAAGCTTATTAAATTCTACACAAAAAAGTCCTAGATATCTTTGCGGAAAAAATACATCTTGTTATAGAAAATAATAGCTGAATCCAGATTTAGCGCTTATACCCTTTCAGGGGATATTTTCTTAATATGAAACTTAGAGGAATATGAATTCCACTTTTGTCTATACATTTGTACACGTTCTACTCCAATATCAACATTTTACTCGACTGCGACTTAAACAGAAAGTAGGGTTATGTGTTTAAATACTGAAAATCAGTACACCCTGTATAGCTCAGCATACTGGACGCATTTTTTAAAATGACATATCGGTAGATTCCTCTTGCCCTTCACAACCTGTTTACACCTGTTTTATTAAAGAAAAATTAATACAGCTGCCTTTTGAGAGGACGCCGAATAGTAAATCATATTTTTACTTCTAGCGCCTAAACTATTGAGTAGATTTCAATAAAATAGATATCGGTAGATCCATAATTGGTACACGAGTGCTATGCAATATAAATTTACTAAAATAAATGAAGGAAAAATGTGTAAAACTTACTTTTCAAGATGGCGTTTGATCCCCGTGGTCCCCGAAGCTCCAATTTTATGACACGCAAACAGGAATCCCTGAAATTGTAGGTGTCAAATTTCATTAGTGTCACTATTGTTTAAATCTCATTTAAGACGTAAAATCTGTTTTTGTAGTCACATTTTAAAGTTTTACACATTTTTCCTCCATTTATTTTAGTAAATTTCTATTGAATAGCACTCGTGTACCAATTATGGATCTACTGATGTCTATTTTATTGAAATCCACTCAATAGTTTAGGCGCTAGAAGTAAAAATATGATTTACTATTCGGCGTCCTCTCAAGGCGGCTGTATTAATTTTTCTTTAATAAAACAGGTGTAAACAGGTTGTGAAGGGCAAGAGGAATCTACCGATATGTCATTTAAAAAAATCCGTCCAGTATCCTGAGCTGCAGGGTGTACTGATTTTCAGTATTTAAACCCATAACCCTACTTTCTGTTTAAGTCGCAGTCGAGTAAAATGTTGATATTGGAGTAGAACGTGTATAAATGTATAGACAAAAGTGGAATTCATATTCCTCCAAGTTTCATATTAAGAGAATATCCCCTGAAAGGGTATAAGCGCTAAATCTGGATTCAGCTATTATTTTCTATAACAAGATGTATTTTTTCCGCAAAGTTATCTAGGACTTTTTTGTGTAGCATTTAATAAGCTTTAATGTTGCCTTACACCATATTTTCATAGAGAACGTATATTTAGAGTAAAACGCAATTTTTTCCAGGATGGTACACATTTTCCAAGATGGCTGCGATTCCTCGAGGTCCCCAAATGTCAAATAGTGTGGACATGAACATACATACCAAATTTCATATATTTGGAAGGATTTCGAGGTAAGACAATCCGATTGTGCTATTTACCGCCCACCGTTGTGGGTGACATCGCTGTAACGCAGTAACTTATCTGACTGTATGATCACGTATTATAAGCAAAGAGCTAGGTAGCTTTTATTTGACTAAAAACTAGTAATCACGGCTCCGCTTGTTTTTTCCTCGTCTTATCGTTTTCCCTAATCTCAAGAACTGGCGCTGTCACTAGTTTTTATGAAGCCAATTTAACCAACTGCCTTTTGACCTTCCATCCCGGCCTTCTTATTCCGGTTTCCACACGATGGTTTTCTTCACCGAAAAGCTAGAAGCGAAGTTACGAGCAGAGGTTCAAACCTACGACCTCTGCTTTAAAAGTCGCACAGCTTACCGCTACGCTACTAAGGCGCCAAGAGTGTTTTGACACATTGACTGACATCGTCTCTCTGGTTTTTTCTTCTATACAATGAAATCTTTAAACGAAGGAACCAAGCTAAAGTGATGGTCATTAGAAATAAGAAAAAACGACATAAGGACAGCTCGCACTTAACTAATATTTTTGCCTAATCATAGTTTTCACAAAAAAATCGAATAATGGTTTCTAAAACCAATTTGCCTGTATGTGCGTTTTTATAGTTTCTGGTTTTCCCACAGTAGGTATCGCAGATAAAATAAAAACAGTACCCTGTTACATTATTATATTTCTAAGTACTTAGTAAGTACAATATTGCATAGACACAAAAGTGGGTATAGAATGTGACAAGCCTAGGTACTCCAATCTTTTTAATTTAGATCTTTTTCTGTTAGCCGTGTTCATACAGAATAGGCCTGGCTCTTAGACTACGCTGTAAACTGGTTGCTTGGCCTTGCATCGCTTTGTGGGTGTCGTCGATACATACATAATTATGATACATGCCGCACATTCCTTCAATTGAACCACCACTACTTATGCAGAGCCAGACTTTAAAGGAATAACTTAAGTTAATTACATATTATACACAGTGACGTGAAAAAGGCAGGGTAAAAATGCTTATTCGTTGGTGAGAATCGAGAATTATTTAGGTACACTTTCATGATTTGATATATTAATGTTTATTTAACTAGAACACAGCTGAATTTTGTATAAGTACGTATATTTCAGTATAAGGTAAAGGTGTTTGTCAAGAATTTTGAATTTAATTCGTTTCAATTATGATATATGAATAAAAATAGGTAAATATATAAATATTTGAGGACAATCTTACACAGATCGACCTAGCCCCAAAAACTAAGCACGGCTTGTACTATGGGCGACTAGGCGACGATATACATACCTATATAGATAATACGAGGGTTGATCCGTATGCACCACCCCTGACCTCTTTGCTGCCACTTGGTTATTAAAACCTTTTTGCTGTAGGTTTATAGACATTTAGAGGTTATTAAAAAAAAAAAACATTTTTAAATGTCGAACTATTATTGAGCTACAGCTTACTGTAATTGTTGAGTCGTGGTTTTTTGTATGAAAATGGATTTTGTTGAGCAGAGGGCGGTAATAAAATATCTACAAAAAAAATATTTTACACCAACTCAAATCCATCAAGATATTGTGGCAACTGTAGGGGACTGCAGTATCCTATTACATAGTGAAACGTTGGTGTCGAGAGTTTAAGTGCGGAAGATCAAGTTGTGAAAACCAACATGGAGGTGGACCACCTGTAACGGTCACTCCAGACGAAAACATTAATAAAGTTCACGATATGGTGTTACAAAACCGGCGAATACGTATCAGGCAAATTGTTGAAGAGACTGGCTTGTCATATCATGTAGTGCAACATATACTTACCAAGGAATTGGGTATGAACAAGATCAGTGCAAGATGGGTGCCACGAATGTTGACCATTGATCAGAAAAGACATAGAGTATTGATTTGCCAGCGTCTGTTGGATATGTACCAAGCTAATAAAGATAATTTTCTCTATAGATACGTAACCATGGACGAGTCTTGGGTACATCACTATGATCCCGAAACTAAAATTCAAAGTAAGCAGTGGAAACACAGTGGTTCTCCGCCACCACGTAAATTTAAAGTGGCATCGTCTGCAGGAAAGGTTATGCTGTCTGTATTCTGGGATGCTCAAAGAATAATCCTGGCTGACTATTTGAAAAAGGGAGAGACTATTACAGGGGCCTATTATGCAAACTTAATTGTAAAATTGCGAGAGGCTATTAAAGAGAAACGCCGGGGCAAGTTGACAAGTGGCGTACTCTTCCACCAAGACAATGCTACCGTCCATACGTCCTGTGTCGCTAAGGCTGCCATACACCAAGCAGGCTTCGAATTGGTGGAGCACCCACCGTATTCGCCTGACATGGCCCCCAGCGGCTACAGGCTATTCCCAAAATTAAAGGAATTTTTACGTGGAATTTTTTTTTTGGATAATCAAGAGGTGATATCTGTTGTGGAGGAGTGGTTGTCAGAGGTCGGACATATTTTTTTTTTCAGGAGGCTATTGAAATGCAGGAGTACCGATGGAATAAGTGTATTACTAGTTGAGGGAGACTATGTAGAAAAATAAAAAATAAATCATGAATGTAGTTTCATTGTAAGAGGGTTAGGGGTGGTGCATACGGATCAACCCTCGTACATACTTATGTGATGAAACTGATGAATCAAAGTCCTTGGTACAACCAATAAGTTTATTTTACTCCACTTCTTACTCCAACACTTTCAACAGTCTTAAACAATCTTAACTTAACAAACAGTAGCATTCGTGCTAAATGTACTGGTTCCAGCGCCATAGCGAGAATGATGCTTTTACCCCATGGTACGGTATATTTATACTTTTTCATGATTAGAATTGGCGGGTAGAAGAAAATAATACTTTTCGATGCTAGTGCGGAAAGTGCGTCATTACTTTACGGGTACCGAGATATCGGGACGAGGGAAGAATAATGATGAGCGATTATAATGATGAAGAGGTAAGTAATAAAATATGAAATGATGTATTTTTTTCGTATTCTTACATTAACAGTAGGTTTTTATGTTGATTACGGCGTTTAAAGGAAACTAATATTAAAACTCATCAATAAGTAGTCATGAATTGGAACAAGTATAAATTTAAAAAAAATGGAAAAGTAAAAAGCACTAGTTCGCGAAAACCAACTTTCCGCACGCTAAACAGCTACGTAAAGTAGCACTTTTTGAGCAACTGTATTTGGTAATTTTGGCGCCTACCGATGGGTTAATTAACAAATATTCGGGTAAATACAAATCATCACTCATTCAAAAATCATTCAAATCATCAATCATTTTTAATCACTACCTACTGAATGCCATTAGTTTAACGTAAATCAGCACAAAATAATTATCGTTTATTCTTCAAATCTTATGAAATATCACACTTAAATATGCAGTGTGGAAAGATAAGTCGGGCCCTGGAGGGAAACTACCTTAAATCCTTAAGCTGGCTCATTTTACCTTTATTTTTAAAAAGAAACAAAACTGCATTCAAAGATTTTCTAAAACTCGCTTGCCTCGCCCGGGACTCGAACCAACTAAAATAAAAAAACAAACACTCCCTATTTTAATCGATAGTATTATTATTCAGGATAAAATTTCTCTAACAAGCATTTGGTCTTAAAAATAAAAATGATCGTTAAATCTAACATTAAGTAACTTTAAGAAGACAGCCATGACTCGGAACTTAATATCTGTGTTCATCACACAAATAAATGCCCATACCGAGATTCGGACCCGGGACCATCAGCTTCACAGGCAGGGTCACTCACTACCCACTACGCCAGACCGGTCCTCAAAAATCCGGTCCAATCCAACGAATATTTGAATTTATTTCGCTACTTTTTGGGGAGTTAACTAGATTTATTTATACTATAGGTAAGTACGTATTTAGTTTATACTATAAGTCTATATAAATATTAAACGTACATATACACTTATTTTTCCCCTCACTAGCTCGGAAAGTTGTCGTTTATCCTTCAATACAAGCGGGGAAAAACGCGTTTTATCCACTAGTGGGGAAAGTAATTTGACCTTGGATGGAGCGTGTTTAAGTAGCTTGACAGATAACAAAACGTAAAACGCTCATGATAATGGTTCGTTCGATATCAATTATCATTAAATAAATGGTTTGAGAATCTAATAAAAAATACCAAATTTAGCTTTATTTAATGATATCGTAAAGAAATGAGTGATTCCAGTGATGAAGATGATCTAACGCCTGTGGATGTTGCACTTTCCTCGCTATAGTGAGGTGAAAAGTTTTGTGTTACACACGGGCGCAAATGTATTTTACTTCTCATGTGTTGAAACACTCGCTACGCTCAGGATTCTATTTTAGAAAGTCGAAAGTCTGTACATGGAAGATATTCGAAAAAAAATTGGCTGTGGATACTTAGAATCGATAACAGAACACATTCCAACAGTTTTTAGAATTTTTGTCTGTTTATTTGACCGCGCATCAAATGAAAACGGCTGAACGGATTTTGATGCAAACTTTACTAATCTGTCGAAAAAATCCACGGCCAGGTTATAGGGTATAAACATTTGAGAAATTTTACCCCTAAGGGAGTTAAAAATTGGATGAAAGTTTGTATGGGGTTCAAAATTAATTTTAAGCTAGCAATTTGAAACTTCGTAAGAAGATATATTATTGAAATACAAGAAAACTAATTTCAGCGTTTTTGAAAATTCATCCCCTAAGGAAAAGTGATTTTAGCGTTTTCAAGAATTCGTCCCCTAACAGGGTTAAAAGGGGGTTGAAAGTTTGAATCCATTACAAATGCTTTGAAAAAAACTAATTTTGACGTTTTTGGAAATTTAACCCCTCAGGGGGTTGAAAAGGAGATGAAAGTTTGTCTTGGGGTGCAAATTTTATTTTTAAGCTAGGAACTTAAAACTGCAAAACGTTATTATATTAAAAAGCAAGAAAATTACTTTCAGCGTTTTTAAAAATTCATCCCCCATGGTGGTGAAAAAGGGGTTAAAAACTTTATCTTGATAACTATATCATTTTAGCTACTAGGCCAAGTTAGGTATCGTTTTTGTATAAATCGGGTATGCCGAATTCATTTATGATATCAAAATGACACTATTCCCGAGTGAAAACACAAAAAATATGAAAAAAACCGATTTAGATAAAATTTGGTATAGAGATAGTTTGAGTCCCGTGGAAGAACATAGGGAAGTTTTTATCCAAAAATGGAGACTGCGTTTGCATGGAGAAGCGGCCGTGCCCTTTCCTCTTAATAATGGTCACGTTTCCCACTCCGAAAACCAATTTGGATGACATGATTTTGATGGGAACACCCAAATATTCCGAAATACGTTTTTCCGATTTTTATAACCACGACTCTCATAATCTCGATTATTTATAAGTTCGAAATATCAAAATTACGATTTTTAAAAACACGATGGAATAAAATCACGAATGTGCTATTTCCGAAAACTTAAAATCCGATTGTCACTTGACAGAAAGCTTAAAGTTCAGATTTTACACTTTTCAAAAAATATTTTTTTTCCCAATTCCTAAATTCCGAAAAATCATTGTCCGATCGGAAATAAAATATTTCGGTATTCAGAAATTCGGTTTTTTACAAGATCGGAAAAATGAAATCCGTGATATTCAAATGAAGACTCACGTTTTAGTAATTATTACAGGTACCTGTCGTGCCGCGTCATGTTAAATTCGGCATAAAATATTTTTGGCATAAAAATTCGGCATAAATAAATTAGACAGAACTGCGAACCTGCGAACCCGAACTGTTGCTAGAAGTGGGTTAGGTTAGGTTAGAACTGCGAGGACCAGACGGCATACCTGGTCGTGCATTGGTAGTAGCACTCGCCGAGCTGGAAGAAGGAGTCAGAGGCCTTTTCACCTCTTGCCTGACTCATGGGCGGTTCCCCGATAGGTGGAAAACAGGCAAGTTGGTGCTCCTCCGGAAGGATGGGCGCCTACCTGATCAGCCATCGGCCTACCGCCCAATAGTGTTCCTCGACGAAACCAGTAAGCTCTTCGAGCGTATAATCGCAAGTCGTCTCGCCAGGAGCCTGCAGCCGGGTCTGAGTGACTGCCAATATGGCTTCCGCCCACTGCGCTCCACGCTGGACGCGATTGCCCTAGTTAGGGACTTAGCCGAGGAGGAGGTCTCTCAGGGTGGGGTTGCGATGTGTGTGTCACTAGACATCTCCAACACCTTCAACACCCTGCCCTGGGAAACAATTAAGGCGGCTCTAAAATACCACAACGTGCCCGAGTACTTGCAGAAAATAGTGGCGGATTATTTTGCAGGCCGCGTTGTGATATTTTCCACAAAGGATGGCTGGGGGAGACGGGAGATGTCGTGCGGTGTTCCACAGGGTTCAGTGCTGGGGCCGCTCCTGTGGAACATTGGGTACGACTGGGTCCTACGCGGGGCCACTCTGCAGGGGGTCAGTATCACATGTTACGCTGATGACACTCTCGTGTCGGCCCGTCGTAGCAGGACCCACAGGGAGGCCGCTTACCTAGCCACAGCAGGGGTGGCACTGGTGGTCCACAGGATCCGTGCTGTAGGCTTAGAAGTGGCCCTGCATAAATCCGAGGTTCTGGTTTTCCACGGGTCTCGAAATAAACCACCGGATGGGACACAGATAACTGTGGGAGGAACTTTCATCGCCGCCGGGTCGACGATGAAGTACCTGGGACTCGTTCTCGACGGCAGGTGGAAGTTTGAGGAGCACTTCCAGCGCCTGGCTCCAAAATTGCTGGCTGCAGCCGGAGCCCTTGGACGGATCCTCCCTAATCTAGGCGGACCAGGAGGAGCCTGCAGGAGGCTATATTTGAGTGTGGTGCGCTCGATGGCGCTCTACGGGGCGCCAATATGGGCGGGTACCCTGAGCTCTCGGGGTGCGGCCCTGTTGCGCCGTCCGCAGCGGGCCATAGCTCTCAGGGTGGCTCGAGCGTACCGCGACAACTCGCACGCAGCAGCTGGCCTCCTAGCCGGGAACCCGCCATGGAAACTTGAAGCTAAGGTTCAGTCCGCGGTTTATTGGCGAGTGCTGGAAGCAAGGAAGGAGGAGAACTGGCCCGCCCCACGTAAGGTCCGCCAGTGGCGTGAAGAGGCGCGAGACGCCCTCTACCAGCAGAGGTCAGAGCGTATGGAAATCCCGGGTGCTAGCCGGGACCTAGTGGCCGCTGTGCGGCCTGTTCTTAAGGAATGGATCGAACGCAAGCACGGCGCACCCTCCTTCCATCTCTCACAGCTCCGAACGGGGCACGGCTGCTTCGGTTGGTACCTATGTGAGAGGTTAGGAAGAGAGCCGACGACGGCGTGCCACCACTGCAACGGAGGAGCCGTAGATACGGCCCAACACACGCGCGAAGAGTGCCCTGCGTGGGCGGAGCCTCGCGCTATCCTGTCCGCAGCTGTGGGAGGAGACCTCTCACTGCCGGCGCTAATACGCCGCATGGTCAGCAGTGAGGTGGTATGGGCGGCAGTAGCCACCTTTAGGGTCACCGTCCTGACACAAAAAGAGGCTGCAGAAAGCTCCCTCAGCGCCGTAGGAGGCCAGGCCGGCGGCGAAGGGCCTACGCAGCCCGAATGATGCCGCCTTAACTGGGACCTGCGGGTGATGGGCCGGGAGTTCCATCACTCGCCTAAGAAGGTTCTGAGCTGGAAGGCCCTCAAGTGCCAGCGGAGTAGGCTGCTGGAGCAGTCCCAAAAGACGAGCCCGCGAGGGCAACGCCGGCGGGGTATCGGAGGTCTAAAGTCACGTTCCCGAAAACCCGCCCACAAAGCGCGCGGCGGAACACCCCAGGGGGTTTAGGCCGTGGGAGTCGGACATACCCACCTTAGGCTTCTCCCGGGCCGGTGCGATCCATAACGGATTCCCCCTGGGTAAAAAAAAAAAGTTAGAACTGCGACCCCCAAGAAAACGAACTGTTGCCAGAAGTAGGTTAGGTTAGGTTAGAATTGCGACCCCCAAGAAAACGAACTGTTGCCAGAAAAGTGGGTTAGGTTAGGTAAGAACTGCGACCCCCAAGAAAACGAACTGTTGCCAGAAAAGTGGAAATTTAAAAATTGGGATATTTAAAATAGGAATCACGTTAATTCGGAATAAGGGCAATTCCGAAATCATGATTTTGAAAACCGTAAATGTTAAATTCGGTGTTTGCCGGTGTGTTCGGAATTGTTATAGTCGGAATTATGTAGTTCGGAATTTACAAAATTCGGCTTTTTGGGTTTTTGGGAAATATAAATCTTCGTGATTTCATCATTCGTAATTATGACAGTCGGAATTTTGATGGGTCGAGCATTTAAAAATCGGAATGATAAAATTCGGCATTCTAAAATTCGGAATAAAAATTTTCGGAATTATGTAGTGTACCCGATTTGGATAGGACGTAAAAATACAAAAATGGTACTGTATCGTTCGATATACACCTACTACTCTATGCCGTTTAAATCACGTCAAAAATTTGAATAAGGGCAAAAAAATATTGATTTTGGAGTGTAATTTTATTTAGTGGTAGCAAAGAGGATATAATATTATAGAGCGGTACTGTCATAGTAAATTTTGTAACCACAATAAATTCACTGCCATCTATCGACACGCTTTAAAACTAAAAATGAAGATTTATAAAAATACGATAAAATGTATTTAAATATGGATAAATGTTTTTTTTTATTTGCATTAATTATTTTTATTATTTTGACCCATGTTCTTTCACTGATATGCGTTAAAATTGTTAAATAATAACAAACGAAACCGTCAACGCCCTCTATACGAGAGTAGGCAAAAGGTAGTAGCGACATCTGATCGAGAATCAAATTTTCGTGATTTTCGAGGCACTTTTTTCCTTAGACTGTATCCATCTATTACGGAGTTATATCTATCTTTGGTGGTAGGTACCTAATTGTAAAATATTTTATCTTGACTACAGTCCTCTAGCGTATCCATCTGTCAACTTTACTTTAAGTTCCGTCTCCAGGGGACAGGGAGATAAATTAGGGGTGAATTAGCCGCTTACTGACACAGACCGACTTCCACGCAGGCGAAGCCGCGGGCACAGCTAGTTTAAAATAACTGCACTGTCTGGGCTATTAAAATCGCTGCCAACTTAGCTTCTAATCTAGCTCTATAAATTGGCGTCCTTTATTCTAATGTTTTAAGGCTTTAACCACCCCAATGCCAGACTATGACATAAAACTTTTTCACAACAATAGCTTCTTCCAAAACGAATTCGTACTTATCACCCAACGTTTCGTTACCTCACAGGGCTTACGCCGAATAACAATATTGTGGCTGTTGTAACTTCAGTTTGCCGGCGACATTATAAATACAAGTGGTCGAAGGCGCGGCGCATAAGTCTGTTGCGATTGCGCGCGAAGCGACGCGAAGGCGGGAAAAGTTTGACGTTTCCAGAAAAGTCGCCATGTTTGTTTTGAAGGTCAGTTTTTAATTAATTATACTTAAATTAACTAATTACTTACTATTATTCTATATTTCAGCTAATGACAGGCATGTCCACATTAGGTATACATGGCTTTGTATTAAGCCACATTAGTCACTACAGTGTGAGCTTTATCTTATCCACTATATATCAGGACATACACGTGTAATACCACAACATTTAACAATAAAATCTTACATCGTAACTAATTAAACAGTCAATAACAAAAGCAAATTCATTATAAGTATTTTTGAAACGTGGAACCTTGATATGGATAATAGGGCTAGACCGTTATTTTCAAAATGTATTAATGTCGTTTATAATTTTATAATTATCGACTATACTAATGAATATGGCACATTTATCAAATTTATAAATTAAAAAAAGTAACCTACGTACTATAAATTATATCAAACAACTTCACTGGATTTGGAATTAGGATTTACGCTCTTGTTAAACGCGTTTACTTACGTACAGAGAGCAACATTAACATTGCATTTGAGAAATGTATCATTTAAAAAGGTAATGAAAAGGTATATAACAAATAAATGTACATATCTATCTGGGGCCCTATTCGAGATGCACAACTGTCAGTTTCGGCTTCAACATCAGTTCAACAGTGGAATGAATCATTTGTTCATCAACTGTGGAAAGTATCATTTGGTTGTACACCAAAACTCATTCATTGAAAAAATTATGCAACAAAAATCAACTTTGTTTTCTTACTACTATACGGTTTAAAATGGCTCTGAACTCTGCGTGGTTCGGTTTGGTTTCGTTGTCACCTAACTGTGGATTGCTAATGTCAAATTTACCTATTTGACAACACACGATTTCTTCCATTCAACTGAAGTTCAACACGAAACGTCACTTAACGCATGTCGAATACCGCTCCTGATCTGATGTCGAGCGACTGTACACGGATGCAATGTTAAAAAATCACTCGTTCTGTGACGTGTCCTGTCACTTATTTAAGAGTGTTGACCTTAAAATGAACGTTCAACTTAGCAACAAGTGAAGTATTTAACCTTTGTATACCTAAGAGGGTACTGGCCACCGGTTGCCCTTCGCTAAACAGAACGGACCCTGTAATAAAGTCAAAACTAGGTACCAACATACATGTAAGTATATACATAGAACGAGTAGGAATAGCTATTTAAGCAACAAGTGCGGAAATCATCTTTACGCACGTGTATCATACAATGTTTTACTATGGATTGTGCGAGTAAATAAAAAACATATCATGGCAAATAAGTATTAAAAGGAGTGTTTTAAATCGACACGAGTTGCAAATTACCTATTCGCACGTGTATCGTACGTTTTACAGTACATATGGCCCTTTAAACTTTCGACATATGCACGAAAAGTGCTCTTTTCCGCACTAGTGCGAGAAAGTAGCACCATATAATATGTACTGTAAAAAAAATTGAAAACAAAAAACACTAGTGCGCCTGTTGTTACCTGGTTCTATTTTTTCTTTAAATATTTCTTTGTAGTTTTACATGTATGTAAAATGTATAATTTTGGTGCAATAAAGAATATTTACTTACTTACTTACTTACTTAGTGCGGAAAAGTAGTACTTTCCGCATGATATGGCTCCGTAGGAAACGCACTTTTCGAGCACATGCATTGTAAAGTATATATTAAAGTTCTTAGGTACTGCAAGTTCGCATGTAAAGTTTATTGAAAGTTTTAAGCTTAGTTTTGTTTTTCAATCTTTCCCCGTATTTCAATACCTACTAGTGGTGATTTCACTGGTCTTACTCTAGATAGGGCAAATTAATTAAGTGAATTTCTATTTGTACTCCTTAAGTCTTATTTCTAAGTAAAATATTCCAAATATATTTTGTGCCTAATTACGATGCACATAACTTTTAAAAAAATAGGAAGTTTTTCTACTGATTCATTCAAAAGAAATGGATGAGTATAGTATGATTCTCCTTGTCTATGTTTGAAATGAGACGGTCCTCAGACAAACCAAATTGGCAGTAAATAATAACAAAAAAAAAACCGGCCAAGTGCGAGTCGGACTCGCCACCGAGGGTTCCGTACTTTTTAGTATTTGTTGTTATAGCGGCAAGAGAAATACATCATCTGTGAAAATTTCAACTGTCTAGCTATCACGGTTCATGAGATACAGCCTGGTGACAGACAGACGGAGTCTTAGTAATAGGGTCCAGTTTTTACCCTCTGGGTACAGAACCCTAAAAACTATACTCATCCTTTTCTTTTGGGTGCTAGTACTAGTGTAATACAAAGATATAGTGATTATCTCTGTCTATCTTTGTCTTACACTAGTACTAGCATCCAAAAGAAATGGATGAGTATAGTTTTTTTTTGTTCTACCAACTATATTTTACAGGATTCGTAAATTCGCTTGTCTGCTGTTCATAGCCTATATATTTGAACGACTAAATGTGTTAATTATCAGTTATGCAGGTGCTTATTGCTTAACATCCTTTATGGTTTCGGAATCTAATACTGCCTGGCGGTGTCATTACACTGTGACTGAAATCTCTACCATAATTTAGTACAATATAGTATTTAAGTAGACTGTGACACGGTAATGAGGGTATTTATACAGAGAAATGAAGTAAGCGAAACATAAAGTTGCATTCCTGTCAAGCGTCTATGAACGGCTCGTGCCATCCCATGTAATGTCAGTAGGCAACTAATAAGTAGTTTAAGATTTACCAACTTAGTGGTTATAATATATATATGATATTTGCTTACTTTTATCCTACTTGCCAACCAGTAAAACAAGATCCTGGCAGCAACAAAGTTAAATAATGGTAGTATTAAATAGATAGGTATAGTTTTTTAACCGCAGTGTAGTCCGTAAGAGACTGCAATGGCTATTAGTGTAACGGTGGGATTGTACTCCGTAACAGAGGAACTGAGGGTTTTCTGATTATTCTATTCGCTTAGTTAGGGCAATAAATTTACTTAATATTAAAATAATTAATTAGGTAAAGGCGCAAGTTTATGTTTGCTTACACTACTTATCGTTCATTCAGCGGAACAATTTATACCCACGTAAATAGATAATTAGGTTAGTGTGATCAGTTTATATGTACTTGTTTTTGGAAGAAATGCTACCCTTTTAAGTGTACATTTTTTCGACGTGCAGAGGAAATTATTTTATTAGAGAACATTTTGCTACGAGGAACACAATGCCTCGAAAACTTTAATAAGTTTAAAGTTCTTATCGAAAAGATCGATCTCTACAATAACAAGACTGCTTTCAATCTGTTTCTATTAAATAAATTATATCAATAATAGCTTTATCCCAAAGGCATTGGAGCTGTTATTAGCTGACTCTAGAAAATATTTGAGTAGGGTTTGAAGGCATTCCTACAGCCGGCGTTGGAATGCAAAGTGCATAATAGACAGGTAGCGGGCGTGGCATTATGAAAGCCATTGCTCTAGATTGGACTAGGAAGAAATATTAATTTGGCCCACGAGTTGGTAACTGACTGGATCTAGACTGGCGGAAGCTTAGAGAACCAGAATAACGTGTCCTCGGAACCAGGAGTCCTAAATTCCTAATGTACCTACATTTTATCAGCAACAGCTGATAACGATCAAATACAAGTTTTAAATTAAGCAAGGCCTACAAGGGATAGTAGGAGATACGTTATATATGGTCGACCTTCACCGATACGTCTGACGGATGAAACTTATATTTTATGAAAGAAAATATGTTCCTGAATATAAATAAATAGGGTTGCCTAAAGAAATATGGTCAAGGCTATTTTTAATAAATTTTTGAAAATATTTTTTCTCTTAAAATTTCACCGATTTGTCTGACGAACGAAATAAGTTCCAATGGAAAGTATACAACTTGTACAATATGAATAAATTAGGTTGACTATGTTTTTCCGGTCACTATTATGAGGTTGCCGTGTTTAAACAGGTGAGTTTAAATCGATAATTGCACCCATCTGTCTGACGCTTGAATTATATATTAAAATAATGGTAATTTTATTGCGAATACAATGGTATAGGGTTGCCTGCAAAAATTCGGTCACAAATAAGGGTTGCCAGGCTTTTAAAGAAAATAAGAAGAAAAGACTTAGCGATAACTCATAAACAGCTTAACTGATCACGATTGTTTTAACTATTTTCGAATGTGTTTATTAGTCACTATTTTTGTTATTTTTTTCATAATTTTTGGATGGATGGTTCAAAAGTTAGAAGGAAACAGCCTTTTTTTTCCTTTCTAAATAATTATTTCCGAAAATATTCACTTTATCAAAAAATGTTGTTTAAAGACCTCTATTTATTTTGAAAGACCTATCCAACGACACCCCACACTATAGGGTCGAAACGATAAAAAAATTGTCAGCCATTTTGTTTCTTTCAAAGCGATTATTTCCGAAAATATTCACTTTATCAAAAAATGTTTGTTCAAAACCCCTATTCATTTTAAAATACCTATCCAACGACATTACAGCATAATTTGGTGTAAAATAGAACTCAAATCGTAGCATTTTACAAGTAAAATTACTACGTGTGGTTACCTCGTGCTTTTTGTAAAAGGTTCATAAAGAATGACTCACGTTAGACCGGGCCGTGTCCGGGCCGGAGCTTCCGGCGCTTCGTTTTCTATGGAAAACACCACGTGATCACCTGTCATGTCATAGAAAAGTAAGCGCCGGAAGCTCCGGCTCGGACACGGCCTGGTCTAACGTGAGTCATCCCTAATGCGGTGTCACAGACTACATGACGAGTAGGTATCTTACCTTAGAAGTGTTTGTGGTCACATCAATACTAGTAGATATAGTAGTAATCTAGTAATAGTAGAAAATATTCTAGTATATGTATCACAAACTCTCCCCCCGGCCGGTTTCGGCCACGGCGACTGTTTCAGCTCCGTTGCTGTATACGTTCGTGTGCTCGCATGTGGCTCGCGTAGCCGATTTTATTTGCGAAGACCCGTGCACATGACGGGCAGGAAAGCACACCATTGACGCCATTGTATATGTACCATAACGTATTTGGAAAACACTTCCGAGTTTGTTACCGGAATCTTTGTAAACATCTATGAACAATAAACAAACAGTAATTTGTCACTACATTCTATTGTGTTAAAAACAATGCAGTTTTCTCACGCTCAATTAGTTAATTACGGTTTAAATGCATTTAAGTATTGCACAGGATTATGTGGGAAATTAAGTTTAAACCGTAAGAAATATTTACTTTTATACTTTCAAATAAGTTCCGGCAATCAGAACTGACTAACAATGATAATCAATATAAAATAATTCTAACGAACATTTTGATATCTCAATGATGTCATTAGCGCGTGAATTTCGCTCATACTTGCCCGTGCATGTATTGGTGCGAGCGAAATCAAAGTATCTATTTTCTTAGCTTTATGTTTAGACTAATCTCCCAGTGTTTTTTTAAAAGGCCTTTTATTCTTTTATTTTATTCCATTACCCGACTACGGCATAACAAAAGGAGGGTAATGATTTTGAAGGTGATATATGTAGGTTTTTTTTTCTATTTAAAAATAAATAAAAATTGCGTTTTAATTGGCCGGTTAAGGGTGGCTAGACCTTAAAATTAAGTTCGGCTTGGCAGCCATTTGGGAACTCATCTCTTCAACACAAGTTTACTGGATAGGTACACATATTATTACAAGCGTTAATTTCAAATCATAGAAAATACTTCAAGTATTTTCCAGAATCTTTCCCCTTAATAATAATAATATAGTATATGCTCATATTGCTGATAAAGATATGAAACGTTGACAGCAAAGCATAAAGCCAGGTAATTGAGAGCACAACGTATTAAGTAATGCACGTAGCGTAGATAATACTGCATGTGGGAAACTGGGAAAATGTCGACAACATAATGAGAAATTAGTTGAAAAGCTACCTACGTGAAAGGCTCATTTAGCGACAAAACATTCTTGGAAATAAGAATGGTTGTCCTTTTTTTAACAATGGTCCATTGTTGAGCTTTTTTTTGTTATACATTTATTTTGTATATATTTATTTATGAAGCTCGTCTAAGAAGCAAAGTAATGCTAACATGGCGAAAAATCATTTGTATTTATTATTAGATAAAATACGGCGTTGCGTGAACGAGAGATTTCCTTTGGCAGGATTGGTCCTTATTAGGGCCCAAGGATGGATTTAAGAAGTTGAGCTATCAAGATTTTTGATGTAAATTTGGGGGGCGGGGGGGATTTGCCAAAGCCTTTTTATGGCCTGAGCACACTCAACTACAGCGCTTTCACAATACGAGAACATTTTTTATCTGCTCTACGAGTATCTTGTGTCCGCGCGTTGATGTCTATTCGTCACAAAGTCAGACGAATATACTTATGGACCGCGAGCCAGGCGCAAATTTCATCATCAGTCATCGCCTCCCGGGCGAAAACTCGTATAGCGGTTAACGGCTATGTATGATGAACCCTCGTGAACGTCAGCTGCCGCTCCGTTGGTGAATTGAGGAATGGCAGCCACTAAAACACGTAACACGGTCTTTCCACCGCGATACATCTGGCTGACGATTTGTTTTATTAGCAATAGCATCTAAACTACCATCTGACAAAGTATCAAACGGGAGGCGATGACGCCGATGACTGAAAAGAATTTTCTTTTTTACATATTCATGTGACCAGCTGACGGTCTTTCCACAGCGATACAATCGACTGACGATTTTTTTTATTAACAATAGCATCTAAACTATCATCTGACAAAGTATCAAGCGGGAGGCGATGACAAAATTTTATTTTATAGACTTTATTTGCTGCCATTCCTCAACCCACCAACGGAGCGGCAGCTGACGTTTACGAGGGTTCATCATAATGCAAAATTTGTACCGGTATGTAGTGAAAAATATATTTCATTGCAAAAGTGAGCAGTCGATCAGCTTCTGCTTAGTTCGGAATGCTCATAAACATTGCAATTCACAGCCGATTGCGCAATCACAAGTAGGGCACGCGCCCCAATGATGGAATACTAATGAAAATACAGCCCGGCCACTGGCATAGTAATGTGACTCCTTGTCAAGGCATTGTCTTGAATTTGATTTCGTGGCGGAAGCTGATTAGATGATTACACTTGTTCACTAGTCAGTGACTGATTCAAAATATATCGGTATGAACTACTAATGCATGCTTATAAAATTACACAGGTTTTGTTTTGACCTGGAATAGAAATGCCGCATCTAGAACAGAATGGAAATCCATGAAAAAATGAATAGGTAATTAATACTTAATTATACGCCAGTGGACGAAAATACTCAGAGAAGAAGAAGAGTAATTGTGTGGTTTTATGAAACCACGATGCAAGTGAAACTTTTTTTTGGATTGTAGGCATTTAACTAAAAATTTCGGAAAAATATTCGATTTAGGGTATTAAAATCTACGTAAAACGTAAATCTTAACGTAATAAATATCCTCTTTATAATTATCTTACAGAAGCTCGCCCAACGCCAATGTAATTCAGCTACTCAACACGGAATGGCGCTGTACTTAATTATCGCTTAAAGTAAATAAAAAGCGATAAGTTATTAGAATAGAAGTTTCACTTTAAAATAAACCTACCATTGTAATCTACATAAACAAACATTAATTACCTGCTCGCAATACCGATAATAAACTAATATTATATTATTATTCATACAAAGTTGCCTAAGTTACAAATTAGACAAATCAAGAAATAGATATGCTTAGCCATATTCTACAACTAAATATGA
This sequence comes from Cydia strobilella, assembly GCF_947568885.1. Taxonomy (NCBI): domain Eukaryota; kingdom Metazoa; phylum Arthropoda; class Insecta; order Lepidoptera; family Tortricidae; genus Cydia; species Cydia strobilella. The sequence goes on along the minus strand of NC_086041.1, from coordinate 16,482,415 downwards.
TAACTATATGATTCTTTTTTTTTGCAATAATGACATCGCATTCCATTACGGCTCTACTTACTACTTATGCTCTAATATCAAATACTGAAGGTTCATTTTGCAATGGCAATTTAATTGATTCCTAAGTAAGGTCGACATGTCTGTAAACAGGTAGAAGTATATAGGAGCAAATACCTAGGGAATCCATGCACACTAAAGGAAGCAACTAGCAACCTGAAGACCTTGCTAGGCTTCGTGGAGGAGCTGGGGTGGTTGGAGTAGCGCTACTTCGTTTCACGCAAAATAGGCACATTGGATGTCGAGTTGCGGAAAATGCCCAGCAAAACTAACTAACTAACTAACTAAGGTCGACATGTTTTAAACAGGTTAATGATTAGATTTTTACACTCAGGTAGATATTTAATTGGCATCATGTAACAAAGTTAGACACTTAAGTATGTAAGTAATTTACTTTTACGTAAAAATTGAAAAATTTTAATTTATCATTTGGTAATTAATGAGGCAAGTTAGGAAATATTTCGTTAGCAGAATGTGAAAAGTTACAGACTCGATAATTTATTTAGGGGAGAGTGGGGCATGACGGGATACTTAACGTTTCAAGTCCAATAAAACTGAAAATGCTATTATTTTTAAGGTTTTGTTATTTTTATTTCTATCTTTGGTAATCAGTCTTTCATAATCAACACTTACTAGGAACTCTAGGTAGATAATTAAATAAAATAAAAAAATGGCAAAAGGTGCTTTCTCACCATCTTGCCCCCTAGGTAAGGTAAGATGGGGTACCCCTATGGGGCAAGATGGTGTGATAGGTATGATTCATAGAAACAGTATCTTTAGGGACTTCAATTTTTAGCTATTAGTACCGTCGTCTGATAACTTCTCACGAACTGTTTTTACTTTTATTTCTTAAGTCATCTGAGGGACAGAAAATGATTTTGCAACTAACATGTACCCCTCTTCCCTTCTATATCAGCATCCACCGCTTTTTTCATGGCCTCCTCAGACCACTCTCCTCTATTTGACTTTCTTTTATACTTTTTCACCATTCTACAAGAGAAGAAATAAATACATTCAAATCCGCAATTCTTTATCACTTTAAAACTACGGCGGGCAAGATGTACCCCCTCTTGCAGCCATGTGCCTAATGAAATCCGATTTTTTTTTGTAAAAAAACCATTCCGTATTTGAAACCAAACAAGTCCTTGCCGCTGCCCCAAGCAGAAATCAAGTAACTCGGTTTTGACAATTTTTTGAGGAGAGCAAAAAAACGTAATTCGTTAGTTTTGTTAGAAAGTTTGTCTAAAATGTAAAATCTTTTTACACCATTAAACTAAGGGTGATAAAATTAAGCTTATACAGAGTTAATTTTTTTACAATTTTGTACATAAAACTTTGTACAGGCAAAAATTGTTTTCTGCGTAGTTTACTGGACCAAAATATAATGTAGCATTCTACGCAAATTCAAATATCTCGAGTTTAGCTTTGAAATAGCAAGCACTTTAGCTTCTTAAATACTTCACATATTTGGTTCTCCACTCAATAACTTTTCCTATTTTCATGTCACCCTGAAGAAAATGGTATCAAATGAAAGCTAATAATATGACCTACCGAAAATCGTATATTTTTTTCTCTCTTGTCTGTTAGTTATAAAAATCCCTGTTAGACAAAAATCACTTCAAAAAAATTATAGTAACTTTTGTATTAAAAATTCCTTTTCTTTAAAAAAAACTGCCATCCTAGGACCTTCTGACACATGTTAATTGCTACCAATTTCATCGATTATATTAATTTCATCGATTATAATGTGATATGATGTCCCATTTCTTCAGTAAACACGTTTCAAGTCCACGTGGATGGGTGGAGCAGGATTCAGCTCCCGAACTTTCCTTTTTTACAGTCCCGTTTGACAGACGTGTTTGATAGGAATGAGGCTGATGCGTAGTGAGAGCTCGTGAATCCATAAAAAGCAATATTTGAGGATAAGCTCACACCGGTCGACCTAGTCTCAAATTAAGCAAAGCCTGTTCTATGGGTAGCTATTAGGCGACAATACACAAGCTTGTATAGATAAATACATACCTACTTAGGTACATAGATAACATCCATAAATCAGGAACATATACGTATTCGTGAAGAACACACAAATAATTGCCTATACCGGGATTTCAACCTGGTCTTGCTTTGTAGGCAGGGTCAGCACCTTCTAGGCTAGGAGGCCGTTAAATTATATGAGAATGTTCGTAGTTCTAAATGAAATTATTTATTTATTTAATCTTTATTGCACAAAAGAAAATACAAATTTACAAAGGGCGGACTTAATGCTACAAGGCATTCTCTACCAGTCAACCTTCGGGCAAAGCAGATAACTTGTAGGCGGGTAAAGGATGCGGAGGAAGGATATTTATGTTAATTTTTAACAAGCAGAAACGTCTGCGATCGATGCTATTAAGCTTAGAATAAATTTAAAAGTGGAAAAATTACTGCCTTGGGTGAGACTTGAACTCCACCAGAGGCCGTGAGTTCAAGTCTCACCCAAGGCAGTAATTTTTCCACTTTTAAATTTATTCTAAGCTTGATATTTATGTTATTATTAACACACAAATTTACTTGTAACAATGTACCCTTTAATATAGATGAAAATACAATAGATCTAGAATAGAGGTATAATAAAGGTAATGGGTGGATCTTGTGACTTGACAATTTAAAAGTGCTTGTTGTTAGGCCTATTTAAATAAAGAATATAATTATTGAATACTGACTTTGATCTTTTCGGTTGCGACTAATAGACCTATACATGTCTCCAAATAGATTGGACTAAAATGATTCACTTTGACGAATCAAATTTAAAAAAAAATCATTAGTTGACACTTATTCAGTGTGTTTATAAAAAAAAAATTGCCATTATTTCTGGATTAATTATTTCCCTTTCGGTCAATTATTCACTATCTTTGGCATGTATGTATACGGCATAAGTGGAGCTCCTTTTTAAATGATTTCTTTTTCTTTGCTGTTTGTATGCCTCTGACAACAGAAAAGATATTGTTATTTCTTATATGGCGTATATCCAATGCATTCTAGTGTTATTTTTTTCATTATTCAATACAGAAAGTTTTTGTAGGTTTAACAACACTTTTTCTTTATAAAACTCACTTACAGACTCTTCACGTGTTAGCCTTTGACAAGAATATAGCCAAGCAAACTTGTTTAGTATTAGTACAATTCATAGTTTTAACTATACCTAATTAATCCTTGCACAACTCACTCTAACTCTTCACTTTGACACGATTACAATAAAGTACTTACTGCTTAATGAACCCCTGATTCCTATATATGTAATAAAAAAGATACCTACTTTATAACTATGCAAGTAGTTTCTACCCTATAATATTACAGATTATGTTAGGAGATACTCGTTTAACCATTGTAATTAATTAATTTTTAGTTGCTAACATCTACGGTAAAAGCATGTATCTCAGTCATCTATATGAATTACAAGTATCTCTTTTTAGTTACTTGACTTTAGCGTAGAAATGGGACAGATACTTGAATTTAGCGTAGAATACAGGGCCAAAAAAAGATACTTGGATTTTAAAAACGCCAATATTTTGAAAAATACACATTATTTCACAAAAAAAATTTCAGTGAAAGATGCGCCTGAAAGAGGAGATTCTGAAAATCCAAAAAAACTGTTTTTGGAAATTTTGGAGATACTTGGTTTCTGCTTAGGGCAGCCGGATTGCTGATCCATGGGAATTATTTAACACTATATTTGGGCTGGTGATATAATAAGACAACAAACACAAACCAAATAAAATAAAAAAATAACAAGCAATATGGCAAAAACAGTTTTTTTGCAAATAAATAATTAACGACACCATTTGTCTAGCCAGTCACTGTGCGAACTGATTGCCATGACGCATCGTCATGCAACATGTCATGGGATTCTGGTTGGTCAGTCGTGTCGCCATATAAAGCCGCTAATCCGTCTTACCCGCCACCCCGTCTTGTCCCACTCTCCCCTATTCGTAAGCAGTAACATATTTTAAGAATTAATTACGCTGGTTGGCAAAGTTGTCGACTTGCGAAGGTGACTCTAGATTGTTGCAATAAAATGAAATTTGTAAATCGTTTTTCAATAATAATAAAAGTCCTACCGAACTGATGTGAGAAAAAGGTAATTGCTTTCTGGTATTTATCAGATGATATTTAAAGAAATAGTTGGCGACAACTGGATGCAAAAGGCCCGCGAAAGAAAAATGTGGAAACGCATGGAGAAGGCCTACGCCACTGAGACGACTACTGTTATCTATAAATAACTGTTTAAGTATAATTATGTAATATATATACGTAATAAGTAAACAGTTGTTTAAGGATAAAGTAACTAAATATTAAATTGTATGTTGTTATTGTAAGGTGGTAAGAAATAAAGGCTATTTTTATTTTATTTATTTATCACATGGGTTTTGCAAGACGCATCCTATTTATATAAACATAATTTTGATTTGATTTAACTAATGCATCGCACTTGCACTAAAGAATTTCAAATGAGTATCAAGTCAGATCGTAGGTATCGATAAAAGCAAACATAGGTAGGCTTAGCTAACATAATACGAGTAGGACGTCACAAATCTATATATAACAATTGCATGCGTCAATTTATCTAGTTCATACAATAAAGGATGACTCACGTTAGACCGGGCCGTGACCGGGCCGGAGCTTCCGGCGCTTCGTTTTCTATGGAAAGCATCACGTGATCACCTGTCATGTCATAGAAAAGTAAGCGCCGGAAGCTCCGGCCCGGTCACGGCCCGGTCTAACGTGAGTCATCCTTAAGGTGCACTGACCTTTACATTATTTGACTGAAATAAGTAAAAATAAATAGCCTCACAACTTGGCACCCACCAGCTATAGCTATATTTATAAGTATGATATAGGAACCAAGGCTGTGGACATTCACCAGACCGGCTCCTTTGTTTATCACTTTTTATACCAGAGGTACCCACTTTATCAATGTGAAGTGAGTTGATATAGATTTATCAAATTGGAAAGATAAAGAATTTAAAAGTTGACAGTCACTCGACAATGATTTAAGAGTCCCCGGCAAGCTCGTCCTAATTGCACCTTCCAATACAAACGTAGTTCCGCTCTCATTTTAAAACTACGTATTGGATTGAACTGTGCCTTTATTTCATTATTCATTTTGAACTTTATTACACAATATAAAAATACAGCGGGCGTTGTTTTATCACAGAGTTCCTACGGCCACCTCCTATGTCTATCATTGGTACCATATAATATGGTACCATATTTATTAAAAAGTATGTAAACTTTATTTCACAGAATAGGTACATAGGTAATAAGTAAAACTAATCTTAATCACTAAACCTAAATATAAATATAAACTAAATGTGTATAAAACTACCTACTGAATTGGATTGTAATGAAACATTGCACATACAATGACATGAGGTATATCTAGGTCTTAAATTAGTTTATATAACTCCAGTTTATAAAACTAATGAAATAGAGCAAAAACAAGTTTTGTATGAAAAACTTAAATTCGCTGTATTTTTTTAACTATGGTATCTAAAGCTACATAAACTAATTACAGACATAGATATACCTTATCCTATTGTAAGTACAAAGTTTCAGAGCAATGCAGCTAGTCGTTTTAAAATGAGAACGGAACTACGTTTGTATGGACAACCGAGCTTGCCGGAGACCCTTAGTTCGTTCAATTGTAATATTTTTTGGGTCAGGGGATCGATTCATTATGGTTTTAATTGTAAATATCGATGCTAGTGCGGAAAGTATGTGATTACTGCACGAGTACCGAGATATCCCGAGATAGATTTGGGACACTCGATACACGTGCGGAAATGTCATTCTTCACTCGAAGAATGACATTTCCGCACGGGTATCGAACGACGTTTTGTAATACAGTTGCGAAAAAATAATAAAAACAACAAGTAAGGAATAAAAACTTTGTAAACTTAAAACGCCTCTTTAGTAGGTAGTAAAAGTAAGAAAAAACGCCTCTTCTTTGCCGGCCGTTTCGGCAGCTATTCCTACCTCTACCTTCCATAGCTAATTCCGTTCCATTCAGACAACATATTAAAAACGGTTTTTCAATATTCAATATTAAAAAATAAACGTGTTATAATGATGATGAGGTAAGTAATTAAATTTAAATTTATTATTATTATTTAAAATTATGAAATATGTATATGTTTCGTATTCATACATTAACAGTAGGTTTTTATGTTGATTACGACGCTTAAAGGAAACTAATATTAACACTCATCAATAAGTAGTCATGAATTGGAACATTTGGAACAAGTATAAATTTAAAAAAATTGGAAAAGTAAAAAGCACTAGTTCGCGAAAACCAACTTTCCGCACGCTAAACAGCTACGTAAAGTAGCACTTTTTGAGCAACTGTATTAAAAAGTATTCTTTCCCTTTACTATAATTTTTCTCCACAAGGGTCTCGCTTGTCATATGTAGGTACATACATATTTATTCTTATAATGAAGTTAAATTGTACTACTTACTTCAAAACACACACATCGCATAGCATAAGGTGCTTAAAAATAATGAGCATTATGACTCTTATGCGAAAGTGGATTGAGTTGATAATTTTATTCTTAATGCAGCTATTTCTTCGACGGACGACCTGCATGGTGTCGTTTTTCAAATTTCGTGGGTTCAAATATTTCGTGCACATTTTTAAATTATGTATTTATTATTAAGTGTTATTATATAGTGCATAAATGTACATTCAGCAAAATAAAATGAGATATAGGTAAATACATACATTTTTTCTGCGGTGAGTGTAATGACTACGTTATTCAGTCTTCATTTCAACGTTACCCTTTTATAATGTATTTATAATTTCTATATTGCAAAATAGGTAAGTAATGTATAGAAGGCGGACTCAATGCCACAAATCATTGTCTACCAGTCAGCCACCAGACCAAATAGATACAACTGTCGTCATATTCAAGAACGGAGTGCAGAAAAACAAGTAAAACGGGTGTTTTTTGATATAGGTAGGTACGGCGCGCTAGCGGCGAGCGGCACGCGGCACGCGACGCGAGCAAGATCATGGCAAGATCACGGTCGCACGCATTTTAGCCACTTGCGTAATAAAACACCTCGGTATACTTTTGTTTGGCCGAGATTTTTCTGCATGTCTTGGTAGCCATGGGAAACCTGTGTAGAAATGTCAAATGCTATGTAAGAATATATAAGTACCTTTTTATAACCCCTTCGGGCTACATAGGTACAGTCAAGTGTAAAAATATGGGTTATACTCAAAATATGTCCTATAGCCCATAGCTTTTATGTCGGCGAATTAAGAACTATGGGACATATTTTTGAGTAGGTAAGTTGTATGCAACTATATTTTTACACTTGACTGTACACCATTTTGAAGATTGTATACTACGTAGGTATATAATTAGGTAGGTATTGGACGAAACTAATCACTTGAACAAAACTTGTACCTATAGCTGATATTCCATCTAGGTAGTTAGGTATTGTGGTTTGTGGTTTAATTTGATACCATTTCCAAGTGAGTATGACATTTAATCCGTTATTATATCTAATACGAAGGTATCGGAAATGGAATGTCACCTTATTGTCCCTTCCCTATATATGACGTACAACATTTGTACCTCTGATCGGTAGTATTCGCGGCATCCGAACTTACAAAAACCTTATCTTGATTTAATATTAACTAGACATTACCAATATAAATAAATACATGTGTTGCTGTCGTCAGATCAATACCGAAACAAGTTAAGATTCTCAAAGTTCAAATGTCGCTCTTGGAACTTGGTACTGTATGTTCAAAGCAAAATTAACGATTAATTTTTTACTATAACGCAATCATGCAGAGGTATAGTTAAATAATGCACGAGCTCCGTAATGTGTGATAAACAGCTCTACTAAATAAAGTACTCTATTTGTTTCCAGTCTGCACTCCTGCTGGCGGCATTGTCCTGCGCCGCATCTCAGCAGGGCCCCACCACGACCCCGGTGCCCATCCTCAAGCAGATCAACCGTCAGAATGACGATGGCTCCTACAGCTTCGGATATGAAGCGGCCGACGGCTCCTTCAAGATTGAGACCAAGTATCCCAACGGAGACGTCGCCGGGAAGTACGGATACATCGACGAGGCAGGAAAGCAGAGAGAAATTTCTTACGGCGCGAGCAGTAAAAGGGGATTCGAGCCGCAAGGTAAAATAATTATTTTCAACATTTTATGAGATGAGATTGAATCTGCTTAAAACTACTCGTGCATAGTTATAGAAATTAGGTTTTGAAAAATTAATTAAAATATTTTTAATACAGTTGCTCAAAAAGTGCTACTTTACGTAGCTGTTAAGCGTGCGGAAAGTTGGTTTTCGCGAACTAGTGCTGTTTACTTTTCCAATTTTTTTAAATTTATTCTTGTTCCAATTCATGACTACTTATTGATGAGTGTTAATATTAGTTTCCTTTCAACGTCGCAATTAACATAAAAAACTACTGTTAATGTAAGAATACGAAAAATATACATATTTCATATTTTATTATTACTTACCTCTTCATTATTATAACACGTTTATTAAAACTGACCTTAATAAGTTATCTGAATGGAACGGAACGCCTGTCAAAGAAGAGGCGTTTTTTCTTACTGCAAGCATGTTTTAAGTTTCCAAAGGCAACATTCAATATTGTTTTTATAAATATACGATACACAAATAATCGTAAATAACGATACTTGGGTAATAATAGTACAATGTTTTATATTTACAATTATTTCTGTCTTATAGAACATGCATTTAAAAAAAAACTCTCATTGAAGTGGGTTCAATAATAATAACAACATCCATTTTAGTCGAATGAAAGCTAAAAAAAACACCTCTTCATTGTCAATGTCAATGATGTCACAGAATTAATATAAAAGTTTCGAATTTCTTACTTGTTGTTTTTCTTGTTTTTTCGCAACTGTATTAAAAACGTCGTTCGATACTCGTGCGGAAATGTCATTCTTCCTCGTCCCGAGTCTTGCCACGAGCCGTAGGCGATATGTATGTATATATGCTTGTAAACACTTAATTGTACATAAGACAGATTACAAACACAATAAAAGAACATAAATATATACAACGTACAAAGGCGGACTTATCCCTATAAGGGATCTCTTCTATCGATATCTCGGTACTCCTGAAGTAATGACATACTTTCCGCACTAGCATCGAAATGTACTATTTATGTACGTTCCAATTCATGACAACTTATTGCTGAGTTTAATATTAGTTTCCTTTACTATAAAAACCAACATAAAAACCTACTGTTAATATAATAAAACTAAAAATATACATATTTCATATTTTATTACTTACCTCTTCATCATTATAACACATTTATTTTTCAATATTGAATATTGAAAAACCATTCTTAATAAGTTTTCTGAATGGAACGGAATAGCTATAGAAGGTAGAGGTAGGAATAGCTGCCGAAACGCCTGTCAAAGAAGAGGCGTTTAACTGCAAGCTAAGTTTCCAAAGGCAACATTCGATATTGTTTTTATTCCTTACTTGTTGTTTTTCTTATTTTTTCGCAACTGTATTAAAAAACGTCGTTCGATACACGTGCGGAAATGTCATTCTTCACTTAAATGACATACTTTCCGCACTAGCATCGAAATGTACTATTATGTAATCTAAATTCATTGTACCCTTTATCATGCATGAACATTTTTGTAAAATCAGTTTTTGTGTTTTCTTTATTAAAAAACTTATAATACATCACATTGACAAATTGAGTAACTAGTACAAAGTTAGGTCAACCAGATATAATATATGTAATTATCATGTTATACTTCAAAATGATGAAAATTTTCGCATCTGCTTATCATAACACCGGCTACTTACCTACCTACACTGGATGGCACTGACCGTTACAAGACGCGTTTATGGCAGTTACCAAACAAGTAAAACGTATCTAGGGCACCATTACTGCATAATATCGGCTACTTACTTCACTAACTACGTACCTTGAACCACATCACATATGAAAAAGTGATCCTAAAACATGTAAAGTTTACTTTTTAAGACACTTTAAAACAGATACGAGCTCGTAAAAATTACATTGATGCTCAGAAACCTATTCGCATATTTGGAGCGCTTAGGAAATCGATACAGTATTGATCTCGTTGGTATGCTGCGAACTAGCATAGCAAATGTGTTACAATTTAATTGAAGGTATTTTAAACGGCACTGAATTCTTATAGCGTCCGGGCCCTAGTTTTACAATATTGGCTAGATAATGGCTAGTTATAGGTAGTTACAGCATTAGTAGAGAATGCTCTAATGCATATTGCTTACCGTTTACCTACTTTTGATTTACCTTTAATAAGTATTTATCTGGATGTTTCCCTGGATACAACTCATTTTTTGGATTGTCATGGACCAGCCATCAATTATTTAGTAGATAAACGTACAATTTCTGTAAAAATGGTAATACTTACACTACAACTTTATTTACGATCGCCATGAATCTACTTAGAAGTTTCACTCTTTTGAAATTAACCAATTAAAAAATCTCACGCCCAGTGATCCCGCCATGATTTAATCAAGTTAATAACTTTGATCTTGAATATACTTAGTGTTAAAAAACTACGAAAATATACAAATTAATCAGGCAGTAAGGGACTTTATATCCACACAAAAAGATTCATGGTAACATAATATTACTTACTATAACTTACTTGTATTTTACTTTGATGCAATTTCGCATCGCATATTATAATAAGATATTGCAAAACTAATTACTCAGCATTGTAGCTTACATATTTAGACCGTGAAGGTGATATGTTAGATTGTCGATAAATATATTATTGTATGTGAAATATGCAATTTAATGTTAAGAAAATCAATTGAACTGGTTTTGAAATGACTACATAAAAATACCCGTGTCATCACCGGCTCCTTTATATTTCTTATTTATTCAATTTCAGGAACTGGAATCATGGTCCCTCCTCCGACGTTGAACGACCCATCGTCCCACAACGCTCTCACCGACGGCCAGGAGGATGACGGCCAGTACCGGGAAGACCCGAAAATTTACGAAGACCCGAAGTACAACGGCCGCTCCCAAACGCGCCCGAGCGCTATCAGGCAATTCTTGAAGCCATCCCAGCCTGAACCTCAATACCAACGGCAGACCTATCAGCAGCCGCAGCAATACCAGCAGCAGCAGTACCAACCTCAACAGCCGTCTGCGTTCCGCTCGGGTCCACTTTTCTCCCAGAAGACCAGTCTTTTCAACCAGGCTCCTCAAACTTTCCCTCAGGAAAGGCAGCAGAACCAAATCTTCCACCAGCAGCCCCAGTTCTCTTACCAGATCACTTCGCAGCCCCAGTACAATCAGTACCAACCACAATACCAGCAGCAGTACCAGCAACCGCAAAACTACCAGAATTATCAGACACAAAACTACAATCCTTTCACAGGACACCCGGCGCAGAATTTCGATCCCAATACGGGGTCTTATACTATTGACTTCACTGGTTAATTTTAGTATTAAATAGGATATCCAAATAGTGCAAATCAAGTTTGGCATGTTATCAGGCTGGTTAGTTTACATAGACTTCGAGACCGGGTAAAGGATGACTCACGTTAGACCGGGCCGTGTCCGGGCCGGAGCTTCCGGCGCTTACTTTTCTATGACATGACAGGTGATCACGTGATGCTTTCCATAGAAAACGAAGCGCCGGAAGCTCCGGCCCGATCACGGCCCGGTCTAACGTGAGTCATCCTTTACACTGATGCATCTGAACAAGGTGCCTAGCCAAGGTGACAATCGCTTGCGCTACGACAACGAAACGACAACTATGTTTATTAATGTGTTATCTACCCAAAGCAATACGAACGGATTTTTTAAATTTTGTATATTTAGTGCTAGTCAATTATAATGAGTAGATCTAATTTTGGCTTTAATATAATTACTGTAACTAATGTAAAGTAAAGTAATCAATGATCATTTTTTTTATAGTATGTTATAAGTAATTATACGCATACGAGTATTATGTATGAAGCACATGGAGTAAATATTGTAGGCAATATGAGTTAGGTTGCATACATAAATATATGTATGCAACCTAACTCAATAGGTACCTACACTCAGTTTACACTAACACACTAATTAAATTATTGCATATCTATATTTCAGTGCTTTAAATTAAATATTCACTTTCCTGATATTATATTAGTACTCGTACCACGAGTTGACACATGACGTTCACGTTAGCGACATCGTAAACTCGATTGCAGTACATCTCGCTCGCACAGGGCTATAACCGCGAAATTCGAAGTTTGCAAATTGCGGGCATCTTTCTCCGTCACTCTAATTACGCGTTTATTGGAGTAAAAGAGAAAGATCCCCGAAATTTGCGAATTTCGTTTTTCGCGGTAGCCCCCCTGATGTATTGGTGCGATAGAAATAAATACGAACGAGTTCACGCAGACGCTAACCTCAAACGCCAACTCGTGTCTATTATGCTATAATAATATCGTATTGACATTGAATAACCCCATTCAAAGTCAGTGCTTTACGCTACTACCACAAACACAAGTGCGTTTGTAAAGAACTAGATTGAAATTAATAAATGGTTTCATATTACAAATCAGACAATTTAACCTGCCTCTCTGTTATTTTTTTAAGTTGAAAACTCGCATTCATGAATGCTTTTCACGAATAAGCTCTAAAGGTGTTAAAAGTTTCCATTGGTCGGCCATTGTACAATGCTTCTAATATGTATTCATTTATGTATTGGATATTTTCTCTAATGTATAATCATTTCAAATAAGTTTCAATTCATCTCATTTGGTTGTGGAATTTTCAAAAAAAAGTTTATTTAGTAATATAAAAGAAAATCACAACCAAATCCCTAAAAACTCTAAATAAAGCTGCCTCTAACCACACACAAAGCGTCTGGCACGAAGCAATTCAATTTCAAACATATTGTGTGTTGTATAAATAGGGGGCTCTACTTAATATTTAACTAATATATATAGTCACGTGTACATAAACCAGGCTTGTCACATTACTATACTGTAATTGGCATACATATTTAATCGCATATATGTATACATTGTAACAAGCTAACATTCCCACTGCAACGCTTTCTTATGAAACACCCAATAAACAATCAATTATTCTACGCTGCGTTTGAGCATGACGCAAAATGGCCTACCAGCACCTACGAGACGCGTGCCGATTGTAAATATCGATTAAATAAATGTTACGTGTATTTGTTCTTTTCTTTTCCTACTTTGGAACAGTGAAACTTATTATTATGCAATGTCATTGATATTATTACTGATAAAAATGTAATTCGGATGAAAGATGAAAGTGCTTAACAGGTGCAGACTGCAATCGAAGGGGAATATTTAACATACCAGAATATACATACAGTAGGCTAGATTAGATGACAAGTTTTTATTAATAGTGTCGAATGTTCAGGTTTGTTTTGAGGATTAAATAAAAATGGGATCCATTGCCTAAAGCCTTAAAGCAACACAAAAGTCTAAAATGTTAGTCAAACAGGCCTATTGAACGTACATTAACACTGACTGCGTGACATCAGAATTATATTTGAACGATCTCATTCTGAGGACTTAATAATGCAAAAAAACGGAAATGGTAATTTCGTTACCTGCCTCTCAATCACACTTGCATATTTGAGCGATAGAGAAAAATTTATCTCTCGTTTTTCACGGTAGGGCTCCAGTTACATCGTGCATTTCACTCGTACCTACTAGTCTGTATCTGTATTGGCGCGAGCGAGGCGCACGATAACTAAATGACGATGTCAGTTGACGTTCGATTAGGCCTGTATTATACTATGTCTGAATAGGCCTGAAAAATCTGACGATCGTACTCTACTCACAAAACGCCCCTAACAAAACGGCAAGTGATCGTGACGTCATGACCACTGGGAAGCCGTCTAAGTCCCCCGGGCCCGCACTACGTAGTTAATAAAATCTTAATTATTAAAGATTGTAACTAGGTTTAAAAAGAGTTAACTTTTAAATGATTCACGGTTAGTTTCACTAGCTAGACTTATATGGACCGGGATATGCCGCCAATCCCGGTCCATATCCTGGTCAATTAAGTCTAGATTAAAAAAAATGTAATGCTATTTAATTATTATTTGAAATAAACAGTTTTTTTTAAGTATGGAAAACAAGTTTATGTAGGTATATAGATGCTATAAAATATTTTTTTTATAAAATTTAAGAAATCGAATATTGCCATTATTTTTTACTTTTTAATTATTTATTATTTAATTCATTTATTTTAAACTTTATTGCACAAGAACAAGTTAAAAGTACAAAAGGCGGACTTAATGCCTTGAGGCATTCTCTACCAGTCAACCACTGGGCTAAACAGAAATTAGTTAGTGGGTGCAGTGTGAAAAAAAATGTTCCAAATATAAAATCTAATACTAACGCCAATATACAAACTAGTAATATTTATATACTATAATACCTTTATAAACTACATAAATAGGCAATATAAATACATGGGTTTCACATTGTCCGATCCGATATCGGATGTCGGAAGGGAGTAAAATGTAAGATAAATGTGTTTCTCTGTATTTATTTATGCATTTAATAAATCATTATTACTAAAAAACCGGCCAAGTGCGAGTCGGACTCGCGCACCTAGGGTTCCGTACTTTTTTAGTATTTCTTGTTATGGCGGCAACAGAAATACATCATCTGTGAAAATTTCAACTGTCTAGCTATCACGATTCATGAGATACAGCCTGGTGACAGACAGACGGACAGACGGACAGCGGAGTCTTAGTAATAGGGTCCCGTTTTTACCCTTTGGGTACGGAACCCCAAAAACGATAAATAACGCAAAAAAGGCGGACTTAATGCCAATGGCAATGGCACTCTCCTGCAGCTGTGTTTGTCATAGGCGCCTTCCGACATCCGATATCGGAAATGCGCTTCCGATAAATTCAGCCATGTCGGAGCCCCCCGTCAGCTGTCGGACCGATAATATTTGTTTGTGTGCGTATATGTAGGCATATAATGCTTGTTGTAGTGTGCGTGACCGCTAAAGACGGCGCCCCGTCCCCACGGCCTGACTACGCGGATGTAGAATCCTACATCCGATATCGGATCGGACAATGTGAAAACGCTCTAAGGAGAACTCCTTTTATGGGAGAACAGTTGCAAGTGTCCAGCTGTCAGCTATAAATACAGTTCCAAATCTCTCCAGTGGCGCTAGAGTAGCTTATGAACTTACCCGTTGATGACGGAGTGAAATGCGCTGTCAAGTGTCAATCATTTGATTTGAAATGTTTTATCAAATATTCTAGGTATTGCGGCGCCACCTATTTAAGGTTTTTAGACGGACACTTATTCATATTCATACACAGAGAGTGTTCTCCTACTTCTCCTTACCTCTTCCCTCCATAAACTGTGATAATCCTACTTGACATATTAGGGTAAAGGAAACGGTCGTAAAAAAAGGGCAACATGTATGCCGCAGGCGCGTCCGGCTGTGAGTGGGTGGCCTTAACTGGATGGAGCATGCTTGAAGTAACCAATAAGTTAATACGTAGGTATAAAAAAATGGTAACACCCCTATAATGGACGTGGCTCTAATTTAAACGTAAACCACAAATCCTGCAAAATAAGTATTAAATATCAATTTAAAAAATATATCAATTTAAACACTGGAAACATATACAGGATGGAAAAAATTAATGAACCCAGGAGGGAAAGTGCCTTCAAAACTTAAGTTAGCTCATTTTACTTAAAGGAAACAATCTTTTATTTTTTATCAATTTTGCTTGTCATATAAATTTATTATTTTCAATCACGCTTAATCCCACGGACTTTCATCATTCATGTAGTCTTGTGTGCTATAATAGGCTTTAGAGATAAGCTTACGTTTTACATAATTTTTAAATTTATTAACAGACAATTCAGTAATGATATTTGGAAGTTTATTATAAAATCTTACACAATTACCAATGAATTCGTTGGATTCCCGAGCCGATTCAGTTTCTTTTAAAAAGTAAAACAATGTTTCCTTTTAGTAAAATGAGCTAACTAAAAGTTTTAAGGCACTTTCCCTCCAGTAGGCCGAGCACATGATTGACGCGACAGTATCTCGCCGTGAGATAGACTACCCGTCTTTTACTAACTGTATGAATTAAAGGGGGACGGGTAGTCTATCTCGCGGCGAGATACTCTCGCGCCAATCATGTGCTAGCCCGGCTGGATCCATTAATTTTTTCCGCACTGTATGTTACCATAATTAAGAGTCATAGAGCTGCTTAGTCACACATATCATTATTTCGGTCTGTTTTAAAATAAATCGCGCTATACTATCCTTGACTGAAGAAAAAATTGATTTATTAATAATGTTAAAACCAATTGCAGTATATTTCATTAAACAATAAACACGTCAAAAACATAAATGGCGTATAAGACATTCAACTTTTAATGCGAAAAGCGGTAGAAATTTAATAAGTATCAGTGAAATAAGTATCAAAAATAATCCAATTTTTTTCTTAAATGTTTCATGGTTGGTGCCGTTACCCTACTATAATATTCATGAAAGAACCTTTTCTAAAATTATGAAATTAGACTGCGGAAATAAAAAAATATTTCTAGTGTCCTTGGCGTCAATTTTGTACCGCTAAACTGAAAAAAAATATTAAGTAACTTTTAGTAGTTGTAAAGGTCGGTACGTACATTAGTTACTTTACATACTTAATATTGATGAGCATAAAAACGGCTCACATTATAAAATCTCATGTTGTCTAAAAATTTTCGTGACGCGCGGTGATAACGGATGGATTGTAAACTCGTAACAAAGGACGTCTTTAAAACCAGCGTTAAATACGTTGAAGGCAGCAGAGCAGCTTATAGAGCAGCCCAGAAGCTATGGAGAGAACGATATGTTTTGTGATTTGAGATAAATTCAATATTCAGGTGTTGGTCCTGTTTTACATGACACCATCTATGAAAATGTCAAGTGTGGAGTCGCGCAAGGTCGGAATTCGAGCGACAGTTTAAGGCAAGTGCCACCGTTTTGCCGAACCGGTTTGCACCGCCTATTTATTTTATTATTTCAATTTATAGGTTCGTAACTGAAGATCTTTACCTACAGGGAAATGAGAATACTCTTGAGATTTATCAGATATGTGCATTGTGCACATGATACTCAATTATTTCGAAGCACGAAAAGGGGGCCTATGATTTTAACACCATATTTCCGGTGTGAACGTTCATGGTAATAGAATATAAAACTGCAATGCTATCTGGTAATTATATCTACAACCTCAATTAGTTTTCTAGTTCTGGCTAGGTCGCGCCAAGGACGGTTTTCATCGCTGTTGCAGCGACTTGCGCACACGCGGCACTACAGAGCTATGGGGCGATTTAGAGGCTGCAGTAGAAAATAGTTTTAATTGCTCCGTAATCAAACAGGAACACTTATAGTTTCGCTATTTTTTTAAAGTTCTTCATTATGAGACTTACCTTGTATTTTTTTCGTACAAAAGCTTATTATAGGCTTGTCTGTCTCTCGCCGTCGCTGTTTCATACTAGACAAAATGTTTTGTTTTATATCTTATCTAGCTTTGCAATCGCCCTATGCGTTGCACGTGATTTAACGCGTGATAAATCTATAAAGCCAAGTGCAAGCGCCGGCTTTCTTGGAAGCTCGTGCGAGCCGGGACCTTGTCTTCGTACCGACACGGCAACGACACCCCAATTATACAACGCACGAGATTTGTCTGTCACACACAACCAACGAAGTTTCATACCTCTAACTGAAAAAAAAATCTCGATATAATCCCTCATAACCTTATAGGGAATAAATTTCTTACAACGCTGAAATCACTTTTCTTGTTTTCCATTATTGTCTGTTTACGACATTTCAAGTGCACTATTTATAACAATTTTCGTTCCTAATGCAAACTTTCAACCAACCAACCAATTTCACCAACTTATGGAATGAATTTTCAAAAACGTGATATTAGTTTTCGTCTATTTTAATATAATGCCCTTTTACCAAGTTTCAACTTCTATCCCCCTTTTAACCCCCCTTAGGGGTTAACCTTAGGGGTTGAATTATCAAGAACGGTGAAATAACTTTTCAACTCCTTTTGAACACTTTTAGGGAATGAATGTTTAAAAACGCTTAAATTACTTTTCTTGTATTCTAATATTATGCCTTTCTACAAAAATTCATGTCTCGCACTCTCAAAAATGATTCATCTTCATACAAACTTTCAACCCCTTTTTAACCCTTTAAGGGGATGAATTTTATAAACGTAGGAAACACTTTTCTTTTGTTCTAATTATATGCCTTTATACAAAGATTAAGGTCCCGCACCCAAAAAATTGTTTGATCTCCATACAAACTTGCAATCCCTTTTTCACCATCTTGACGAATGAATTTTCAAACACTCTGAAATTTGTTTTTTTTTTCTTTTCATAACATACCTTATTAAGAAGTTTTACTTCCTAGCTTAAAATTAATTTTGAACCCTATACAAATTTTCAACCCCTTTTTAACCCTTTTAGGGGATGCATTTTGAAAGAAAGCTGAAATATTTTTCTTGTATTCCACTAATATGCCTTTATACACAGATTCTAGTCCCGCAACAAAAAAAATGTTTGATCTCTATTCAACCCCTTTATCACCATTTTGGGGGATAAATTTATTGTCAAAAACGCTGAAATTAGTTTCCTTCTCTTGTAATAAAATACCTTTTTACGAAGTTTAAAAATTCAAAATTTAACCCCTTACGTATGAAAGTTTTTTCATACCCTTTTTAATAACGTTGAATTACCTTATTTTTGTAATCTTATAAGAATATTTCTAAGAAGTTTAAAAGTGTTTGTAATGGAATAAAACTTTCAACCCCTTTTAACTCTCTTATGGGATACATTTTTAAAAACGCTAAATTACTTGTATTCTAATAATACGCCTTTTACATAGATTCAAGTTCTGCTCAAAAAAAAAGTTTGATCCCGTTTTTTACCACTTTCGGGGATGAATTTTCAAAAACGCTGATTTTAGTTTTCTTGTTTTTTAATAAAATACCTTTTTAAATTCCAAGCTTAAAATAAAACATGAACTCCAATATAATTTTCAACCCCTTTTTAACCCCCTTAGGGGTTGAATTTCTCAAAATCCCTTCTCATCTCTTGCACACTTATAAATGCAACGTGCGGCCGTAGCACGGTCGCATTTTTATCACCTGTCACCCTTATGCCTGTCACGTTCTAACAAGTATGTAAGTGCGAAAGTGACAGGCATAGTGACAGGCGATAAAAATGGAACCATGCTGTCACCGCAGTGTGAAAATTTCAACTTTCTATGTTTTAAAGTTTCGGCTCTGCGTTGATGAATCAGTCACTCAGTCAGTCAGTCAGGAAACACGCATTTATATATATATATAAAAGGCCATATACAAGACGAAATTAATTTTTTTCCCGATGTAAAATTATACTATCTACCGACAACCATTTTTATCGATACATATTCAAAGTATGGTCGTTATAGAAACAAATTAAGTGACATAACGGTTGCCCAAGCACGCACATCGCCCTGCCAAGGCTACAAGGGCTGCCAACTGTGACATCTAGATTGCAAGAAAATACGGCGAAGGCTGAGTCACAAACAACAAACAAGTGCCTCGCGTGAATCTCGACGAAATCGAGATTTGAAAAAACCGACCAAGTGCGAGTCGGACTCGCGCACGAAGGGTTCCGTACCATTACGCAAAAAAACAGCAAAAAAATCACGTTTGTTGTATGGGAGCCCCACTTAAATATTTATATTATTCTGTTTTTAGTATTTGTTGTTATAGCGGCAACAGAAATACATCATCTGTGAAAATTTCAACTGTCTAGCTATTACGGTTCATGAGATACAGCCTGGTGACAGACAGACAGACGGACAGACGGACAGACGTACGGACAGACGGACAGCGGAGTCTTAGTAATAGGGTCCCGTTTTTAGCCTTTGGGTACGGAACCGTAAAAAGCAATTTAAATGAGTTATTTTGATCAATAATCCGAAGAATTCAGTATATAGGTACTATATACCTATTTAGGGTACTTGCTGTTATATTTGCAAAATAGAAAGCAACTTACAAAAAGTTAAGTGCAAAAATCATATTAATAAATAATTGTGAGTACGCTCTACCCGATTCTTCAGCACAGAGCACGCTACAGCCGGCGCGGCGGGAGCGTTAAAGCCGGCTTCACACAGTAGCATAGCCTGAATAACATGAATGAATGTAACTACGCTCAAAAATATTACTCAAAACAAAGTAATTCATAGGAGTTAGGTAATCTTTAAAATCTCGTTCGGGATCTCGAAAATATTAATCGAGACCTCGACCAAGTCTCAATTGAATCTCGAAAATTCGCTCGAGATTTCGCTGTTTCGAGATCTCGCGAGACTGAGATTGCATTCCCTAGTTTTGATAGATAATGACAATTTGGATTAATTAAACATTAAACTAGAAGTACAATTTGCACGAATTGACACCACAATAAGACTGAGGTAGGTAATTAATATTTTGTTTACGAAGTAGATATATGTGTGAGTTATAGCAAATCTACATCCGTGGTCATAGCTAATTTCTAAACTAAAATCAAGTTTATGACTTTACCTTCAACTTAATACAAAGGCAGTGAGGTAGCCTATCTGTTCTGTAGAGCAGGAATGCTGTATTGTAGGCGACCTTAAAAACCGGCCAAGTGCGAGTTGGACGCGCGCACGAAGGGTTCCGTACCGTTACGCAAGAAACGGCAAAAGATCACGTTTGTTGTATGGGAGCCCCACTTAAATATTTATTTTTATTCTGTTTTTAATATTTGTTGTTATAGCGGCAACAGAAATACATCATTTGTGAAAATTTCAACTGTCTAGCTATCACATGAGATACAGCCTGGTGACAGACGGACAGACAGACAGATAGACAGACAGATAGTCAGACAGATAGACAGACAGATAGACAGACAGACGGAAGGACAGCGCAGTCTTAGTAATAGGGTCCCGTTTTCACCCTTTGGGTACGGAACCCTAAAAATTATATGTGGTTGGTGAGCTAGCATGTGGCTAGCATAACGTTCTATTGCATAAAGGGTCCAACTTTCCGTCCGGGTCCGTTTTTGCCTTATAGCCTAAGATACGTTATAAATGGTCGACCTTCACCGATACGTCTGACGGATGAAACTTGTATTTTATGAAAGAAAATATGTTCCTGAACATAAATAACTATAATATAATAGAAATATAGTCAAGGCTATTTTTAATAAATTTTCAAAAACTAAAGTTTTTTTATCCAATTCCACCGACTTTTCTGACGAACGAAATAAGTTCCAAAGAAAGGTATACAACTTGTACAACGAATCAATTAGGTTTCTTATCTTTTTCCGGTCACTATTATGTGGTTGCCGTGTTTAAACAGGTGAGTTTTTATCGATAATTGCACTCATCTGTCTGACGCTTGAATTATATGTCCAAATGATGTAATTTTATGGCGAATACAATGGTATAGGGTTGCCTGCGAAAATCCGTTGACGAATAAGGATTGCCAGGCTTTTAAAAAAAATAAGAAGGGAAGATTTTTAGCGATAACTCAAAAACGGCAACCACATAATAGTGACCGGACAAAGATAGGCAACCTAATTAATTCATGTTGTACAAGTTGTATACTTTCCATTTGAACTTATTTCGTTCGTTAGACAAGTCGGTGATATTTAAAGAAATATTTTTTTTTTCTAAATAAATTAAAAATAGCCTTGACCATATTTTTAGGCAACCCTGTTTATTTATGTTCAGGAACATATTTTCTTTCATAAAATATAAGTTTCATCCGTCAGACGTATCGGTGTAGGTCGACCATATATAACGTATCTCCTACTATTAGAAGTATTACTAAAAAGAGAAGTGTAATACATGTGTATTATATTTTTTTGCAATTTTGTTGAGATTGAGGTAAATTTGTATGTAAATAAATGACTTGTATGTAAATAAATGATATTATAACATAGTTTTTAGGTTTTAGTTTGTAGAATACTAACAAAAATCTTGTTATTTAAATAAATAAACATTTTAATACATTTTGTATATCCATAAGAGTATTTCAGTCTATAAAGAAAATATGCCTCCAATTTAAAGGTCTAACCTTCAATGAATTAGGTTGTGCGTCGTTTTATAAATACGAGTACAATTTAATTTAATTATGAATCCACGCCCACTTTGCTTGATACAGAATCTTATTAATGAACCTGGTGAACCTTATGAATGAAACTGGTGGAAAATAGTTTAATTAATACTCTCATTAACAAACGGCAACAAGCCCCCCTTCCTAAATAGGGCAAGAAGGCATATTTAGAAAGAAAAAAATAACTTTCAGGCTATTGCCGAATGCCGAGTAAAGTGTTCGTCCCTTTTGAACTTAGGCCTGCTTTCTTGATAGAAAAATAATATAATTGTATCGTGCTAAGAGGTTAGGCATAGTGCTTATTTAGAATACTTAACTTAGATTTAATGATGTTTTGTAAACGAAACCTTGGTACCTAGGTGACCTGTGTAAATTGAGTTAAGTAAGTGTGGAAACCTAACAATATATTCTGTCCACGCCAGACTGAATTGCACTTTAGTTCGTATGCAGGCGATGCGCTACATAACAAAAATAACAGAACTGCATTACCATGGCTTTTAAAATTTGCATTAATAATTCTTATATTAGATGTAAAGTATCTAAAACTGATAAAACTAACCATTAGACTTATATTAACCGGGATATCTATAGACCGTGATTACCTTTTGTATTGTTTTTGAGCTCCCGATCACCCGTCAACAAGATGCATGTAACTGAGTCGAAATATCGGGAGCTCAAAAACAATACATAAGGTAATCATGGTCTATATCCCGGTCAATATAAGTCTAGTGAAACTAACCGTGAATCATTCAAAACTCTTAAATCTAACCATAATTGCCAATGATGCAATATTTGTATGATATTAGCTATTATTTGACATTTCCACCAATCTATGTTCTTGCATAATGAAGGTGCGAGTATAGAAGGCGTACATATAGGTCATAATATATAAATTTAAAAGAACCTCATTTAATTTTAGTGTTGCGAAAGGAACGGATTGCGATTAATATCGAATCAATATTATTTAAAAACCGGAATCTACAGAGAAGCTGAATTTCTGTCTTCGGCATATGTTTGTCAGTATTAACTGAAACTATCTATTATAATTAATTATCTAATAATGAATAATTGGCAAATGCTACGCTGCTACGGCGTAGTGGTCGTAGCACTCGTAGAGCTCCGATGATGCGCACGCCCGATGATGCTACTAGCGTAGCGTAATCATTCATCTTTATCAACTTTATATTGTCTGAGCTGAGGTCAGGGATGTTAGACGCCATAAATGCGTAATTAAGTGTAATAAGAAATGTCATTTACATCATTTATTTTTTGCAGTATACTTTATACAATTATGTTTTTAAACCACATGATAAGTTTTTAACAAGTTGAACCTACTTATGGCCTTGTTATTAAACATTATTTAACAAAAGTCTATATATTATTATTTAAAGCACATTTTGGTTTTTACCGGAAAATATTAGGTATAAATGATTTTAAGGTAATAGGTAAATTTATAACATGGTTGACTATTATAAACATTGTCTACATCATTTAATTCATCCACTGGTTTTGCGGCAACCGTATAGTAAATAGAAATAGTTATCTTTATTAACATATCACACCGTATGAAAAAAAAAGCATATCAACCAATAAATCAGAGATGCCCTTACTCACCCTTTAAAAAATATGTAACTTGGTGAAAGGCCGCCCCGCACTCCGTATATAAGCAACTTGCAGGCACTCGGACAGTATTTGCAACATGGCGGCTCTAGTGCTATTGGTACGTTCACTCCGTTCTAAATTTATATTTAATAATTAGGGGATAGGGATGGGCGCTGTATCGATTGATTGTGATTGACAGTTTGAAGTGATCGCGGTAATATCATTACTTTACCTTTTGGTTAAGTTAGTGAAAAGTGAGTATTTATGATGTTCCTTATAATTGGTTTGTTTCGGCAAACATCGGCCAAGAGTGTGAATAACTTATAACAAATGTGAATATTTGCCTGTTTTATTGTATAAGTATCAACTTTACATTTCGTATATCGTATTATGCAAGTGTGGGTATATTTAATTTAAAAATTAAGAGAGTATATGTAAGTTGTACATGAACAACGTTTTACTGAATTAAAAACAAATCTAACTACAAACTAGGTTAAATACTTGCGTATACAGTTAGTGCAATACTAGCACGTGGGCAGTTATCTAAACCTTAAAATACCTGCTAAGCTTAAAATATATACCTGCTCCACTTCAAGCACTCTAATAAGATAAGACAAGTCCGCTACAGGAAACTAGCTTTTCTTGCTTTGAAGTAATGTCCTTATCAGTGTTTATTCAATTCAATTCAATTCAATTTATTTATTTAAGACAACACTGGCCCATAACGGTTAGTAACAATTAAGATTAAAAACTAAGTGTTAGTGGAACACAAAAAACAGAAAGCGACTAAACAAAAACAGACAGCAATAAAATTCTTTCAACTCACCTAATAGCGGTTATGACACATTCAAAATGCCGCATTATAGGTGAGTCGTATCGGCCCGCAACAGTGGTCAGGATGGGGTTGGAGCTGGCCCGCACTCTGCAGAGCAACGAGGCAATTCTCTTGCGTATTATGGCATAGTAGTCATCCGTGTGAGCTTGCGCAAACATGCTCGATGCGCTGCAGAGACGGGACAGCCCCAACAACATCCTGAAACCATTATTATATTGGACGCCCAGGGAACTGATGGTCTTCTGCGTATAACTAGTCCAGAGGCTGCGCGTGCAGAAGTTATGATGCGTTACATCGAGTTGGTTTGACGCGTATCGTTTATTTATTAGACGGCGTCGTCTATTTCAAAATTTAAAGCCAAATGGGGAAGTTATGAATATGAATTTGTAGTTTTTCAGCGGTGTCAGCATGGTTGCATTTTTATCACCTGTCACTATGCCTGTCACTCGCACTTACATACTTGTTAGAACGTGACAGGCATGGTGACAGGCGATAAAAATGCTACCGTGCTAAGCCCGCAGTTGTATTTCTCGTCAATACACTATCAGTACATTAGCAAGATTTCATTCTCAGTCCGTAACTATTAGGAAATTGTTGTCGGCACTGGACTTCGAGTGAAGCGACCGATAGGAAATTGAGGTTTTGGTATTTTGGTTTTCATTCCATTACAATAAGACATATTTTTGAGGTTAACATTTGTCAACGACTATTTCTAACTTTCATATGGAATTTCATTGGATATTTTCATGTAATCAAATTGATTTAGGTTCAAACAAAATTATCAAGAATCTTGTATCAAATCAGTACTGTGCGTTTAGACATTAAAATGAAAGTAGCAATGATAAGGTCTCCACGGTGAACCAGTTTCTTTGTTAGCAATTTGTTAATTAATCTGCTTGTATAATTAATAGCAACGCTCCACTTTCATACTAGGAAGTAGCTTATATTGCTTTTCTCTCGGATAGTCTTTCGACGTCTCCGCAGCATATAAGAATATGGGAAAAACGAGGGCCCGTACAAGCCGAACCTTCGTATTTACTATATAATAATTATTATGTAGACGCCATATTTACATTGCTATAATATAACTGTAACAATAGTCAAGTCACAAGATTTACTGTCAAACAATATCTCATGTTTTCTCTGTACATACATATGTATTTGGTTTGAGTGACATATATTTCATTACATCTTTATCTTCACGTTGTATTTTATTACATACCGGATGCTTATTCAGAGTATTTATTTTCATTTGATCATTAAGACTAAACAATTTCAATTTCAATTAAGACTAAACAAGGTAATAAACTACTTTCATTTCACACTTAATCAAGTCGTGATAAGATTGATATTGGAATGCGTTGATGTTTGAGTTATAGCACTTTTATCGGTGACATTATGCCGAGTCCGGCAGTGAATGTGGACCGGTGTGCGGCCTCGAGGCGTTCCTGCCCTTTGTCTGTCTGATCAACTCAACTCAGATAATACATTATTTATCGTTATTGGCAAACTTTTCGTCAAATCATTGAATGTGTAAAATCATGTTCACTAGCCAATATAATGATTTTTTTTGTCCAATTTATGCAAAAAAAATTAATATAATCATAATTAATACTAAAACAAATAAATATACGAAGTGAACGTTTGTTAGTTCTCGCGTATTACCTATGTCTTCGCATATATTCTTTTTGCAATCTTAACCGGAAACACGCAAAATTTAATAAGAAAAACAAATGTTAAATTAGTATTCTAATCAAGACAACAAATTTAAAACCACCAATGCGTCTTTCGTCAGTTCAGATTTGGCGCAAGTGACAAGATTTTAATTTTGCAATTTAGAAATAAGTACATAGTACATATTTTGGATCTAATTAGTTAAATAATACTTGAATTCATTAAATTTTAAATGACTTAATGATTTATTTGAATACGCCTAGCCTAGGACGTGATTATTTTATAATGACATTTCGACAAATGCCAATCGTGATTTTTCATACTTTTTAACTCCCGGTGCAAAAAGAGGGGTGTTATATGTTTGACGGCAATGTCTGTCTGTCTGTGGCTTCCGTGCGGTGGTTCTTAGCTATGTTTGATAGAAATCGATCCAGCAGTTTGAAGAGTATCAGCTCTTTTCCAAAATGATGTAAGGCATTTTTGGCATGTAATGGATTTTTAGACGTATAGTGTGGCATGTAGGGGCTTTTTAAAAAATTTAATTAAATAATTATAGGTATTACAATACATAAAAATAGCTTTTGATGAATCCGTTCCGCCCTTAAAAAATCGAACAAATGCCGCGTAAGTAAATAAAATAAACCTTAACATTTTAAGAACCCGGAAATGACATTTATTTTCCACTATCTACCGAAAACCAGTTTAAATGACCAGTAAATAATTCTTTAATATAATGGATTTTTAATCTGTATCGTTTTTATAGTGTTTAATAAGAAAAATACACATGAGTGTTAATGACAATATTTATACTTTTACTGCGTTAAATGATGTTGTGTTAATAACAACACGATCATTTTATAATCAGAGGAACAGTTTACTAGATATATATATAGATCCCTTCTCTGTATAAAGGATTTAAGGATGACTCACGTTAGACCGGGCCGTGTCAGGGCCGGAGTTTCCGGCGCTTACTTTTCTATGACATGACAGGTGATCACGTGATGCTTTCCATAGAAAATGAAGCTCCGGAAGCTCTGGCAATGACACGGCCCGGTCTAACGTGAGTCATCCTTAACTCACGCTAGAACGGTCCGGGCTCGATCGTACCTATGGTGGTAGGTGGTGTTGAAGTTTAACGATACCCGCGAACCGCGGGCTGCTATCTAAAAACATTTTAGTTTTAGCAAGCATCATTACTTGAATTTTTCTAAGATATATACTTAGTAACATCTAAATTATAAGTATTAAAAAATCATACCTATTTCAAAAACGCTTTAGCTTGTGGATCAAACCACATTTTTTTTTACTTTTATTTAATAGAGTTTTTGGTGCGGCGGCACAGTGTCAAGGCTCCTTCCTTACACAATAGGTAGGTACTATATTTATTGAACCAGATAGCCGTTACGACACAGTGTTTGGTATTGTTTCGTTATTTAACCAATTTTAGGTTACTGGAAAACATTAAGCTTTGTTTGGTAACTAAACGACCGCTTACTACTGTAATGCACATGAATTAAGTTTTGTGATATAGCGTCATTGCAACCTAGACCCAACATTTTATCTGGTGTCTTATGGTAGCCATATCACTGATTTGAATTTGTGCCTTAAACAAGAAATATATATAAACAAAGGTATTGATTTTGTAGATCTGTCTCAAATGAAACGAATGTAATGTGTTTGTGTACCTTACGTTTTGCAGTCGATGCTGGCGCTGTGCGCGTGCGCCGCGAGCGCTCAGTTCGCGGACGAGCGCGCACCGCGCTACATCGCCTCCGAGCCCAAACAGACCTCCACGCCCGTGCCTATCCTGAAGCAGATCAACAGGTGAGCGGCGTACACCTGCACTCGATTCTGGCGTTGTGCGCGAACGCGATGTTTGCAGACTAGTGCGCGCCGCGCTACATCGCCTCCGAGGCCAAACAGACCTCCACGCCCGTGCCTATCCTGAAGCAGATCAACAGGTGAGCGGCGTACACCTGCACTCGATTCTGGCGTTGTGCGCGAATGCGATGTTTGCGGACTAGTGCGCGCCGCGCTACATCGCCTCCGAGCCCAAACAGACCTCCACGTCCGTGCCTATCCTGAAGAGATCAATTGGTGAGTGGTGTACTCAATACCAGTAGATCCTGGCGTTGGCGTGGCTTTCGAGCTCAAGCAGACCTCCACGCCCGTGCCCATCCTGAAGCGTACGCACTCATGCTGAACCGCAATAAAAGTATTAAGAAAAACCAGGATCTTCTACATACAATCATAAATAAACCCTTTGAAAATCAAAAACTGGAATCCTGACTTATTTTTGTTTATTTAACTTTCATTAAACTAAATCTTTAAGAAAAAAAACTGATGGTAAAAACATTATAATTTATAATTACAGGCACAATGAGGACGGGTCGTACACATACGGGTACGAAGCCGCCGACGGCTCCTTCAAGATCGAGACCAAAGCCCAAAACGGTGAGGTCAAGGGCAAATACGGATATAAGGATGACACTGGCAAGGTAAATTATCAAGTTAAAGTAACATCTAAACTTAATACTTAGCAGTCACTGAGACCGGTTTGTCTACATCTGCTGCGATATCCTCACGATAAAGGTAAGCTGCCTTTATCGTGATCGTTGGCAAGACAAGAACGTAATAAAGTAGAACCGAGTACCTAAATAGATTGCCTGTTGTGAGGTCATATAATTGATTGACAAAGAAGGACAAAAAAGGAATTTTTCACAAACATGCTATGTAATATTGATATTACGTTCTTTATATTAGGCTGGGAAGAGGCTAGACGAGAGGTCTGTAATGAAGTTTCATACAAAGTTGCTTTTTTTTATTTCCATTTCACATATGTTTGTGACACAGCATCATGGCATTCAGCCATTAAAAAAACTATAGAACCAATATTTGCTTTTTGGTTCGGAATGACATTCCGCCAATACGCCTATAAAAAAAATCAATAAAAGATATTTGCTATATTTTGCAGTTTTATTTGTATAGAATTTCCAAAAAAAAAACATTATTAACAAATTCCAATAATATTCAATTGCAAATTTATAATTGGTCTAACCAAATTGGTAGTAAATAAGAACAAATAAAACTATACTCATCCTTTTCTTTCGGGTGCTAGTACTAGTGTAAGATAAAGACAGTGATGAGGCAGTCCTTTGACAAACTATATTTTGATTTTATATAAATATCAGATTAAGAAAAACTAGATATAGTTTGTCAAAGGACTGTCTTATTTCAAACATAGACAGAGAGAATCATACTATCTTTATCTTACACTAGTACTAGACCCGAAAGAAAAGGATGAGTATAGTTTTTTTTGTTCTTATTTACTGCCAATTTGGTTTGACCAACTATAATTTACATAATATGTATGACATTTTTAAAACTTCAAGGCCATTGAGCAAGCTAAAAGTGACGCCTCAGATAGGTGTTATGCAGATAGTAAATACATTTCACACCACATGTTCGACATTGCCCAATTATATATATCATGCAAACCTCACCTAAAGTAAGTCATTATTGCTGTAGGTCTCTATGGAACAATTTTTCACACGAATTCAAATCTCATTATTAACCAGCGGGTTATA
Source organism: Cydia strobilella (assembly GCF_947568885.1). Classification (NCBI taxonomy): domain Eukaryota; kingdom Metazoa; phylum Arthropoda; class Insecta; order Lepidoptera; family Tortricidae; genus Cydia; species Cydia strobilella. Next base: position 16,452,437 of record NC_086041.1, on the reverse strand, counting down.
ATGAGATTCAGTAGCATATTATGACGGCGGGTTATAATGAGATTTAATACAACCCGGCGAAATTAGAACTTATTTGAAAATCGAACTCGCCATTTACGCAAAACAAAGAAAATAAAATAAAAGCCGCGAGTGTTGCAAAACGCTGCAGTATTAGCAGGAGGATGAAGTTGTAAGATTATAATTTGTACGTTTACATTTGATATGTAACACTATATAGTTTGACAAACTTTATTTTTTAATTTTCTCATTAACCCCCTAAAAGTGGCCCCCGTGTTTAAAATTAATATGTTTACGTACGAATATATTCTGTTAAATGTTTACGTTACATGTCCATCTTTGGGTCACAAACTTACATATGTGTAGCAAATTTCAACTTAATTGGTCCAGTAGTTTCGGAGAAAATATGCTGTGACAGACGGACAGACAGACAGACAGACGGACAGACAGACAGACAGACCGACAGACAGACAGAAGCACGAGTGATCCTATAAGGGTTCCGTTTTTTTCTTTCGAGGTACGGAACCCTAAAAATACATTGTTTAAATTGTGTAATGTACGGAACTCTTGGAACGCGAGTCCGACTCGCACTTGGCCGGTTTTTTTAATAGGGTAAGTACTCTAAGTTTTAATAAAACGTTGTTTCCTGTAAGTAGCCTTGCTTTTTAATGTCTCGCAAAAGGTGAGAAAAGTAGAGTATTCTCCTTGGGATAAAGCTGTTGTCGTCTTGAGCGACCTTGAATCCCTCGCTGCACTCAGGACTCCGTTTTAATTGCCTCGCTTCGCTCAGGAATTAACTCAAAATAAGTGGGGCATTACTTTAAATTTCAAAATTCTAAGAAAATGACACACTACCTAATATTTAAATTATTAAGTCTGTTTAAAAAACATAGTCTTATTTAAAAATTTATTCAATCAAATGTCTGTATGGGACCCATTGTCTTAAAGCAATACAAAAGTCACAAATGATCGTCAGTCTGGCACCCGCACTTTACTGACGAAACGCTTCTAACAAATTGGCATTACATTACATCGTGACGTCAGCATGTAACGTCGCTATTGCTTAGAAGCCGTGGAAAACAAGAAAATTGCGATTTTGTCGGTGAAATATTGCGTTTATGTTGTTGTTGTTGTACAATATATTTTTTAATAAAATGTAAGGAATCGAATGGTACCATAGTTTTTTTTATATTAGGAAGTTATGTTTTTTTTTTCAACAAGTATTTATTTATTATTCCCATATATTTTTTAAGTTTCCAATTTATTGTGATAAATTGCTCATTTTTAGGGTTCCGTAACCAAAGGGTAAAAACGGGACCCTATTACTAAGACTTCGCTGTCTGTCTGTCGGTCTGTCTTTCTGTCTGTCTTTCTGTCTGGCTGTCTGTCTGTCTGTCCGTCTGTCACCAGGCTGTATCTCATGAACCGTGATAGCTATACAGTTGAAATTTTCACAGATAAAGTATTTCTGTTGCCGCTATAACAACAAATACTAAAAACAAAATAAAATAAAAATTTAACCATAGAACAAACATGATTTTATTGCCGTTTTTATAGATCATGGTACGGAACCCTTCGTGCGCGAGTCCGACTCGCACTTGGCCGGATTTTTTATCTATTTAACTAGTTTTAGTTATAAAATTCAACATGTGGAAACAACCCTATTTTGCCACAGCAAAGAAAATATATTATTTTTTTCTCTGATTCCAGCTGCGCGTGATCGAGTACGGCGCAAACAAGTATGGATTCCAGCCCTCGGGAGAGGGCATCACCGTGGCGCCACCCACACTTGTTGATGAGTCTACTCGTGATCGACCACCGAAATCACAGGTATTACTACTGATTCAGCAATCTTGATGGAGTAGGTACGACCAGTCCGCGCAGTAAGACAGTCCGCGCGAAAGGACATTACTGTGACGCTACCCACCCTTCTTGATAAGTTTACTTGCGATCGATCACCAAAGTCACTGATACTACAGAATCACTAGCCGTGGTAGGTAAGGGTTTTAAATCAGCGGAAGAGGGCATCACTGGCTATTGGTATGACAATGTTTAAGTTAGTATACCTACATACATATATACCATACCTAACTGACACGATTTTCAATAATGCCAGCACCTTTGTCTGCATACTTATATAATGATGTGCCAGGTGCACCGTAGAGCATAGGCTAGGAATGGGGATCACTCATGAAACTCATGTAGACACACAACTGTGGTACAAAACCGCGGTGCGTGGTTATTACTTAAAGCCAAGACCGACGGCTGACAAGCACCAACACACCACCTACCACCTCGACAGCTGGGTTGGAGCCATAGTCGTCCGTCGCCCCTTGCTCCTCTTCAGCGCTGCCGAGTGGGACCTACCTGCTCCGGATCCGGACCTTCGGTCAGCCAGGGCATTACCGGATCTCGGGAGCAAATTTAGACGTGCCTTGACCACCCACGACCCTACCTATAAATTTAGTCTTTTTTTAATAAATATTTAATTTTGATAACGAGTTGGTAGTTCTTCATTTACTTTCCCTACCATAAAAAGTCATAGTCATAACTCCCTTAAACGTTACATTGGCAAACGTTACATCAGAGCGGAATCTTAATTAAAGAAATACTACAAACTAAATATGTACCCAGAAGTGTCTTCCGTATGGAGCTCTTCCTTGTTATTTTTAACCTTGACTAAGTACCTAAACTTGTAAAAATCCTAATTTAATTTTACATTATTTATATTATTCCAGGGCGGCCGCGCTCCCGCGCAGTCTGTAGACTACGATTACGAAGAGCCCGTGCCCGCCCCGCGGCCCGCACCGCGCCCCGAGCCGCGCCCCCAGCCCGCCTACCGCGCGCCCCAGCAGCAGCAGTACAGACCAGAGCCGCCTCAGCAGCAGTACAGACCAGAGCCGCCTCAGCAGCAGTACAGACCGGAGCCGCCTCAGCAACAGTACAGGCCTGAGCCTCAGCCACAGTACAGGCCGCAGCAGTCTGCGCCCGCGCCACCAAAAGTAAGCTTGTGTTATCGGTGCAGTAGCCGCATGTAGTTAGTTGTGACATAAACAGGAGGATGTTGTGATAAGACAAAATGGGACGACCGGTTCTCCATACAAACGTAGTGCCCTTTTCCTCTCATATATCAGTATGAATCCGGAGCTTTAAAAAAAAACCGGCCAAGTGCGAGTCGGACTCGCGTTCCAAGGGTTCCGTACATTACACAATTTAAACAATGTATTTTTATGTGAAATGTCTAAAAAACCCGTAGGTGACGGATCAAAAACTAAGTAATTAAGTCCGACTTACGCTTGACTGCACATTTCTAATAGGTTTTCCTGTCATCTATAGGTAAACAATTATTTTGAGTATTTTTTTCAAAATTTTAGACCCAGTAGTTTCGGAGATAAAGGGGGGCAATGGTCATTTTTTGCCTTTTTTCTTGAATAACTTTTAAACTCTTTATCCTAAAATTATAAAAAAACAATATTTGAGATACAATAAGCTCTTTCATTTGATATGTAACACGATATAGTTTGTCAAACTTTATTTTTTAATTTTGTCATTTACCCCCCAAAAGTAGCCCCCATTTTTAAAATTCATTTGTTTACGTTACATGCCCATCTTTGGGTCACAAACTTACATATGTGTACCAAATTTCAACTTAATTGGTCCAGTAGTTTCGGAGAAAATAGACTGTGACAGACGGACAGACAGACAGACAGACAGACAGACAGACGGACAGACAGACAGACAGATAGACGCACGAGTGATCCTATAAGGCTTCCGTTTTTTTCTTTTGAGGTACGGAACCCTAAAAATTTGTTTGCAATTTGTTTTTCGCTCCTAATTTTCATAATAATCAAAAAATCAAATAAAGAGGCATCTATATACAATATACAATAAATTGCGTAGATATATTTTCCGTTAAGTCAATATCCAGGAAGGAAAATGGGGACTACATTTGTTTGAAGAACTTTCAAAATCGGTCCAGAAATGACGGAGTTATGGAGTAACAAACATAAAAAAACATACCACCGAATTGAGAACCTCCTCCTTTTGAAATCTTGAAGTCGGTTAAAAAACTACTGAAAGAGATTGAATTATTTTGGTGGAGAAAGTGACTTTAGTAAGCAAAATTCAGCCTGGAATTCTGAAATTCAACCGACAGGAATACGTGGTTAGGTATAATTATTAAATAATCAAAGAGAGAGCTCATTCTATTTAAACTGTATTTCCTGATCCATAGTTTGGTATGATATTTTACTGGATTATGCGATGGATAACACAAACGCAATTCTTAATAACTGTGTGGAATTACGAATGAAGTAAACTGCGGTTGCGTTGAATCCATACTGTACAGAATTACGAATAGGAAGAATCCCGAGTGCGTAAAAATATCGACTGTGTAGAATTACGAATGGAGTAAACTGCAGTTGCGATAAACTCATTTTGTGTAGAATCGCGAATAGGAAGAATCCCGATTGCGTCAAAATATAGACTGTGTAAAATTACGAATGTAGTAAACTGCAGTTGTGTGGAATCCATATTGTATGGGAATTACGAATAGGAAGAATTGCGTTTGTGTTATCCATCGCATAAAGGGTGACTCACGTTAGACCGGGCCGTGACCGGGCCGGAGCTTCCGGCGTTTACTTTTCTTTGACATGACAGGTGATCACGTGATGCTTTCCATAGAAAACGAAGCGCCGGAAGCTCCGGCCCGGTCACGGCCCGGTCTAACGTGAGTCATCCTTAATCCATTTTACTCAATATCCATTGAGGCCTGTTTTTGAAATATTAAAATGTGAAGATAAAAAGGTAACTTTATTGTCTCCTGATTCAATCTAATTTACCAAATATTTGTATTAACAAATATAATATAATATAATATAATATAATATAATATAATATAATATAATATAATATAATATAATATAATATAATATAATATAATATAATATAATATAATATAATATAATATAATATAATATTACACTAATATAATATTATACTGGTCACTAGCAAGAAAGCATAAATTCAATGTCAATAACCTTTGGTGGAAAGAAACTTTAACGCAACCACAGGTAATAGAAAACGATACTGCAAAGCTAATGTGGGAGATACCGGTTCAAACAGACGTAACAGTAGCTCACAATAGACCCGATATTATATACATAAATAAAATACAAAAGCACATATACTTAATAGATATTACTGTTCCATCAGACTACAACATAGGACCAAAAGAGGTGGAAAAACTGAGCAAATATCACCTACTAAGAACAGAAGTAACGAGATTATGGAAAATGCCTGCCACAGTAATCCCGATAGTAATAGGAGCCACCGGTATTGTAGCCAAAAACTTACACAGATATATAGACAAACTAGATGCACAAATAAACATACACATTTTACAAAAGCAAGCAGCCATCCATACAACTACTATTTTATCTAAAGTACTAGGAAATACTATATATATTGGGGAAGCCGATGCTCCTCTTCCTTGAGTGTCTCAAGGCGGGACATCGACTTAATACCGATTTTTAAAGTCGAGAAAAGAAAAACTTTAAACCTAATATAATATAATATAATATAATATAATATAATATAATATAATATAATATAATATAATATAATATAATATAATATAATATAATATAATATAATATAATATAATATAATATAATATAATATAATATAATATAATATAATATAATATATCAAATATATTATTCAGCCCGCATTGTTCGCCGGCGCGGCCCCCGCCCCAATCGACCGCGACAGCTTCTTCAACCCCGCTCCGCAGCCGCAACCCCAGCGACCGCAGCCCCAGAGGCAGCCGGACTTCCGACCGGCTCCCCAGTTCCAGTCCTTCACTCCCAAGCCCCAGGTCGAGTACTCCCAAAACTTCGCGCCAGCGCCCGCTGAACCCAGGTATCAACAGAACCAGTTCCAACAGCCGAGGAGTCAAAGCCAACCCTTCTCCATGCTGGATCAGCTCCTAAAAGAATACGCTTTGCCACAGGGAGGCGCTGCCCCCCTTCACGATATCACCTTCGGATCATATTAGGCTAAGATAATTTTGTAAATAATAGGAAAAGTTTTGTAAAACTATAAAAAATGGAAAATAATTCGTTTGCTTTTATTTAAACTATTTATGTAATGTGTATAAGTAGATGTGCCTAACACCCTTGGAGTTGCACTGTTGCCGGCGTCCATAGGCTACGGTGATCGATTACCATCAGGCGGGCCGTATGCTTGTTTGCTACCGGCGTGGTATAAATAAATGATTTTTATTTATTTATAAAAAACTTAAGTGTTCATGCCAAGTTTCAGTAGAAGTGTGAAATAAAACATTAATAGAGTTAGACCAAGATAAGTCTGCAACGATTTTGATAGCACACGCAGTGCAAGTGTTATTTTAAACGTCAAAGTTCTATGAAATTATGACGCATAAATAACACTTGCACTGCGTGTGCTATCAAAATCGTTGCAGACTTATCTTGGTCTAACTTTCGGCTATTCTATTACAGTTTAATGTTTAAGAGTATAGTATAGTGGACGACTGCTTTTCCGTCTCCATAAAAAACGTAGTCCCCATCCCCATTTACTTCCCTGGATACTGACATTATGAAAAATATTTTCATCATCATATAGGTTTTTTTTAATACCACGTCGGTGGCAAACAAGCATACGGCCCGCCTGTGGGGAAGCAGTCACCGTTGCCTATGGACGCCTGCAACACCAGAGATATAACATGCGAGTTGCCGACCATTTAAAAAACCTGTACACTCCTTTTTTGAAGAACCCCATACTGTAGCCCCTCGAGAAAACCTCGGCAGGGAGCTCGTTCCAAAGCCGGAGCGTCCGCGGGAGGAAATTCCTCTTAAACCGCACAGTACGCGACCATTTGGGTTCTAGGGTGTGAGGATGAACACCCTGCCGACGGCGAGCGGTGCGGTGATAGAAAGCGACTCATGTTAAACAATTTTATTCTTCAGAGCACAGCCCATTTTACAAGCGGTAGAACACACACAAGGAGGCAAAGTCTCTCCTTAGACTCAAAGGTTCAATACCGCTTGTGCGTTTGGGATCGTCGACGATTCGTACAGCGCGCCTTTGGACTGAGTCAAAGGGTCCAAGCTGGCATCCAGGTGCTCCTGCCAGTCCTGCCCAAAGGTGACAGCAGTACTCCATATTGGGTCTGACTTGTGATTTATATATAGCTCTTATGTCAGCGAATTAAGAACCAGGTATGGGACATATTTTTGAGTAAGTTGTCTACACCCATATTTTTATACTTGACTGTACCTACATAACTTGTTTTGCTAGGAAAATAACTTTTAGACCTTATTTTATCTCATATAAATCATCACTATCATCAATTCGTATGTTACCGTCTTTTGGGAATGTTACTAGTAACATTGGTAACTTACTGGTAACATTCCCAAATGGAAACTTACTGGTAACGGGAATGTTACCGCTGCCCATCACTATTTATATAGCAGCAGCCCCGGAGTAAAGTATCACCTCGCTTTATTGAGCACACCGAGTTTTTTGGATGCCAGCGCAGCTTTCCCTTCCAGGTGGCTACGTAATTGGACGTCACTGGAGATGTCGACACCGAGGATCCCAATACTCCCTGACATGGTAAGGGCTGTGTGCCTTCGAACCACAGTAAACGGGTTTTTTTTATCGGTAAACGCGAAAACTTGTGTCTTGGTGGGGTTGAATCGGACTAAATTGTCCGGCGCCACACCGAAACTCTGGATAGAGTGCTCTCAATATCCGACACTCTCATTTAAGGGTTAGGCTCTTGTCGGTGGAGCAATTTCCATGTATGTCGGTCCTCTGCCTTCTTCTTGACAGCCTGATACGACACGACGTTGAGTTTTCCGTTACTTGAAGGGGCATATCTGTGGTTTTATACATCAAATTGCGGTACAATATTGTCTGTATTGTTATTATCCAGAGAGGAAAATGGGGACTACATTTGTATGGAGAAGTGGTCACGTGACGTAAGCAAGGGCCAAATTGAATAGTGAAATTTGAAAGATAGTCGGTTAAATTACTATGAATATACAACATTTACGCCCGGGAGATCATCGATCACTGTTTGTAGACATATAAACACTTTGCGTTCCATTCAAATGCCCCATTAAAAAATATTCTGGCACCTGCGAAGAGTGCGAAGGTAATTAATAGTATTTTATACAATCGTGATATAATAGAGAGATTTTCAGTCGAGTACCGTGTTTAAGCAACGAAGCTTGCTGAGTTGCTTAAGTTAAGGTACGAGATTGAAAAGCTTGATTATATCACTATTGTATACAATACTTTTTCTACGAGATAAAAAATAATACTTTCAACTAGTAGAATCATATAGGTAAACAAACCAAAAGTATACCTAAGATACGCGAGTTGCCGCACCCGCGATACCTTCATACTCGTACGCGCCCCGGCCGCCGGGCCCGGCGCCCCCGGCGGGTTGGTCAACGACACCTCCTCGTAACTCATGAGGCCCTGGTACCTGCTCCGCGCTAAATTCAATTTTAAGACAGTTTTTTTTCTCGATTTTGGCCACCGTAGCCTATGGAGACTAACAAGCTACGCTAAGCGGTTTTCGTAGGGTATGGATGTTGCTATATGAAGGGTGTCACATGCGCGTTTCTGACTTATGAAGCAATTGTTTCTACTACTACATAAAATAAAATGTTTTATTTGGCCAACCAATCACAAAGCAGATGCGTTTAAGTAGGCTAATTTGCATTGAATCGAGTCTCCTTAAACAAGAAATATTTTATTGAAATGTATGAAGTTCTATTTTCAAAATTTTTATAATTGACTAACCGTATCGATAAAATTCTTATGCTTGAGTCGGAAGTGCCATAGACTATCCAACGTTGAAAAGAGTAAGGTTGTAGTTTTGCATATGAAGTTGTAATACACAGATTATACTCGACGAGTAGAAAAAAAAATTAACACACCAGGTGTCACAGCCCGGAACCTCATCAGGCAGCATTAGCACGCCACATATTTCACAACGGATCCTTAATAACGCACCACACCATTGTTGTTTTTAGCAGTAAGGCCGTGGGAGCCAGCCACAATTCCACCGGTTACACACATATTCCCAGGGGTATTGTGCAAGTATTATGCGTCGGAGATGATGTGTGTATCACATTCTTCGCTCATATACTTATTGTTATTTTACATAGCATTTATGCTACATAAATAGCAAAAAACAGCCATCTCATATGCCTAAGGTTAAAATTGTAGTAATCTCTGATCTTGGCGAGTTGCTTGAAACTTGAAATAAGGTTACATATCAGAATACCGAAAATTGATTTACCTAATGTTGAATCACCTATGCTCGATTCACCTATTTTTAAATTACCTAACTATCATTTTACCAAAACATTGAATGACCTAAGTTTATAATACCTAATCTCAATTAACCTAATGGACGAAACACCTAATGCACGATATACCTAATGCACGTTTTACCTAACGAACGCACGTTTCACCTAAAGCTATTATACCTAATAGACGATACACCTAAAGCTGATATACCTAATGAACGAAATACCAAATACCTAAAGTCGATATACCTAAAGGACGGAGTACCTAAAATCGATATACCTAATAGACGATACTCCTAAACTTGATCGATTTACCTATTGAACGAAATACCCAAAGCTAATATACCTAATGCACGTAACACCTAAAGTTGTTATACCTAATTACCTAATGCACGAAATTCCTAATACTGCTTTACCTATTAATGAACGAAATATAAACCGTTTTCTTAATTTTCGTTTTATTTTTATTAAAAGGTGTTTTTAGTGAAATATTGTAGAAATTTACTTTATTTAATAAAGTAGAATTTTACTAATGCTGTAACGCTGTAACGTGATATGCTAAAGACAGCACAAAAAATTTAGGCCGTTGGATTAAAGGTTCACTTTAATAAATATTTCCTTTATAACGTGTTATTACACGACACTAATATGTCTAATGCTGAAATTAAAAATATATATGAAATAAAACTATGAAAACTGATTATATCGCGTATATTGAATTTATAATACATCCCGACGTTTCGAACTCTTTACAGCGTTCGTGGTCAACGGGTGACTGAGGAAAAATTACAAAATGCAAAAATACCCACATACTAAAATAATGAACAATCATAGACTACAAACTTTAAGGCTGGTTGTACATGCAAAATCGGTTCATAAGGCTAGTTATACACTATAATTATTTTTCAAGTAAAGATATATATATATACGCGATAAAAAACTATGCCGGCTCCAACCCTACACCACGGACCCGAGAAGATTTAATTCCCTCCTAAATTGTAGGAGGGTATCCCAATATGGGACCGGCAACAAACTCGGCGGGACACATCTTTTCAAAACATCGGAATGTCCAGCATCATCCAACACTACGGTCTCACAGTCTATGTCTCGCTTGCTCCTTTATCAGGTGGACTACAGGATCCAAAGCTGGTGGTAGAGAAAAGCCATCTTCCCTATTAAAGTTTGGATATTTCTTAATCTCAATGGCCTCGCGCAGCATTCTGGGTATGTAACGCTTCTCCTTGGCAAGAACCAGAGGCTTATCAAACTTGATTGAGTGATTGGCTTTATCCATGACATGCTCACAGACAGCAGACCTAGGTCGACGGTGCTTGACATCAGCTATGTGTTCCTTCACCCGAGTGGAAATGCTCCGTTTCGTCTGCCCGACATATGATAGGCCACACTCACAGTCCAGCCTGTACACTCCTGCAGTCTGTAGAGGGGTAGGGGGTTTTCATAGTTTTATTTCATGAGTAACTATCGCGGTAACCGAAGACAATATTAAAAATATATAGTTTTTGAACATCCATACTCTTTGACCACGTATGGATTACGGCCGGAATTAAACTTAAAAAAGTTGGAAAAGTAAAAAGCACTAGTTCGCGCAAAAACCAACTTTGCGAACGCTAAACAGCTACGTAAAGTAGCACTTTTTGAGCAACTGTATTGATAAATACTTTTTGTATTCCTACAAATATATCCTCAAAAATAAGGAAAAAAAATATAAAAATGCAAAATGATTACACATTGCTCGACAGCAATAGATTCATTCACAATAGTATTTTCCACCTGGTATTCCGAGGGTAAACGTTAACAACCAATATACGTGCATTAGGTATTTCGTTGAATAGGTAAATCAAGTTTAGGGGTATCGACTATTAGGTATATGGACTTTCGGTATTACGTGGATTAGGTATATCGACTTTAGGTGTTTGGTTCGTTAGGTATAACAGCTTTAGGTAATTCATGTATTCGGTATATCAGCTTTAGGTATATCAGCTCATCGCGAATTACGTGCATTAGGTATATCAACATTAGGTATTTCGTGTATTAGGTAAATCGGCTTTAGGTATTTCGAGCATTAGGTGTGTACATTTTAGGTAAATCGACTATAGGTAATCAGAGATTAGGTAAAACAATATTAGGTGAAACGTGCATTAGGTATTTCGTTCATTAGGTTTTATGAGCTTAGGTTATTTGACCATTAGGTATTTCAAAAAATAGGTGAATCGAGCATATGTGATTCGATATTAGGTAAATTAATTTTCGGTATTCTGATATGTAACCTGAAACACAAAGCAATCAATTGTCCGTATTTAGCGGTCATACATATTTTATTAGGTACCTAAAGTCCCTTTGTGTGAACGAAGTATAGTACTCGTATACAGAGAGTATCATTTGGTTAAGCGGAACTGGAACTGCTAAATAATATTACATATGATTCCAACGAAACATGTTTGCGATAAGTAGATATTTAACTTCAATTGATCAACCAGTGAATGTTTGTATAATTACTAAACCTAAAGGGTCGGCAACTTGCCTAAGTCACTACTGGTACTGGAGTTGCAGGCTTACCTAGGCTGCGGTTGTCACTTACCATTAGGCGTGAGGGTAAAAACGCAACACTTCGTGGTTTGTTATCGCGTTGTACCTACTTGTGACTGCGTTAAACCCTTTAGAAAACATGGACGGATTTCTTTTCAACATCAAATAATCGTAAGATTCGTAAGTCCGCGTTATTACTAATGAATTACCAATTTAAGATGCAACATCTATAAAATTGCATATTCATTATTTTTCATACCAATAAATTATTTTAACAAGCAGTGTTACAAATCTATTTAGATAACAATACCCATTGTTTAAGTAAATATTCTTACACGCCACCAAGGTTAAACACCAAAACAATTAATTTAAACCAGCTAAGACTTTTTAATTGCACTTCACTATGTGCTGCATGCTTTGCTCATTGATATAAGACGTGCTCAATCCCTACCCATTTTTAAAAAACTTCTAAAAGAACACTATTTAAAATCTCTTTCTTAGTCTTGGTCCTTTCACTTACAATATTTTTCTTTTTGTTCACGCTACCTGGTCGTTATTCTTCTCTTGCTTGAATTCTCTTTATGTATTTATGTATTTTGTGTAGGTTTATGTAGTGTATTATTGTTGCTTAAATAATATATGTAGTTTATTTTTCATTGTTTGTAGTTTATACTTAGGTATTTGATTTGTAAACTTTACACCTTTGTTATTTTGCACTGCCCATTAACTTATTTCTAGCCACTGAATCGCTATCTGAAGGTTGTCTGGAAGAGATCGCTTTTTAGCGATAAGTCCGCCTGTTGTTACCTACTCACTTATGTCCTGTCTTTGTTTGTAACATGTATTTTTCTTTGTAGTGCACAATTGCACAATAAAGTATTTATTATTATTTTTTATTTTTATTTTTTTCTCGACTTTCACCGGATTAATACTGCCATGCACGGGCCTAGGCCAAGTGCATGTCAGGTAAGTATTCTTACATTTTAGTTAGTTGAATGTGAATCAGGTTGAGCAGTCATGTCTCTAGGAGTGGTGTGCGTTTCTATGTTCGTGGTTAGTGGTTCTATAGTTTGCGATATGGTAGGATTTAAGGTTGCATAAGTGGTAGATTGTGCGGTTGGTCTCGCGACAGCAGGGCTTCATGGTCAGTTTGAAGGAATTTTCTTACTATTCGGCATGAATTAAGGATAGCGGCTTTTTGAAGTAGGTGGAATGTCTTGGGTGGCAATTTTAAGGTCTTTAAGGATTGATGCAGCTGTGTAGGTATTACGCCTGTAGTGGATAAGACTATAGGTACTATTATAACTTTTTGGAGATGACATATGCGGGTTATTTCATCTTTTAGGTTTATGTATTTGGTAAGTTTTTCAGCTATGGTACTCTGTAAATTGTGTGTGTTAGGAACAGCTATGTCTATAAGGTATCCTGTTTTACAAGTTTTATCAATTAGTGTGATGTCAGGTCGGTTGTGATGGGTGGTTCGGTCAGTTAGGATGGTTCGATCAAAATATAATTTGGCTGTAGAGTTTTCTAGCACACTTTCAGGTTTATATTTATAATACGGCTCTATGTCAGTTACAAAGTGTTGTTGGAAAGCAAGTTTTTGATGAATAATGTTCGCAACTTGGTCATGTCTATGTTTGTAGTCTATCTGGGCTATTGTTTTACATGCACCTGTAATATGTATGTTGAATGGTTTCGGGGCAGCTATTGCATTTTCTACATGTGTCAACGGCTAAGGTTTTTGTAATGTGTCGTTGGTACTTTCTGGTCTCAATTACCTGATCCTGTATCGCCAGCATGAAGCCTTCAGTCTCCGGGAAGAGCTCACTATTATTATGTTTAGGTCCGTTAAAATGTTTTCAAAACTTCCCGACGGTGCCGAACTTTGATAGGAGTCGAGATGAACTTATTATGTAGGGTATTAATTATTACGAGTATGTAGGGCAGACAATTGGAAGACTTTATTTGTAAAAGCTGACCACGACTGAATATATTGCGTGTCAGTTGTCAGGTTAAATAATAGTGGTACTAAGTTAGTAGTACTAACGGCACAACCAGCACAGCCATGGCGGCGCTGAGATAAATAGTGAATTACCTTTCCCGAATTACCGTTCCTGCGTACTTCACTGATTTCTAGTATTTACAGTTTGTACCTTAGCATTTCGGCTTCTACTTGGGCTAATCGGCTTTGTTTTCGGCCTGTGAAACAAAGCGCCAAAAGTATTCTGCCACCCTGAAATTCTCTTCCAATTCGTGTTACTCCTACAGGTCGTGTTAAAAAGTATCAATAAGTGCACATCCGCAAGACCTTACTTTAAGGATCTTCGGATACTTACTCTGCCCTCCCTTGTGATATTCCAAGTGGCTACATACGTGCGATGTCACCTTGACGAATACTCAAGTGGAGCGGATATCCATGGCCGAAACCTACGAAACGCCCAAAAACTCGTGGGCGTCAGGCATAAATTGGCGAAATCCGCAAAACTGACACATATAATGGGACCGGCGGTTTACATAATGGGACCGGCGGTTTACAACCGTCTGCCACCACACGTCACAGAAGCGCCGTCACTAAACAGTTTTAAATCCAGGCTAAAACGGTGGCTTATCGAGCACACTTTCTACTGTTTTGCAGATTTTATTAAATAGTAATTACCTAATGTTATTGTAGGTATACTTTGATTTGTCATGTATATTGATAACGCTAATTATAATTTAATTGTAAATCTTTATTTATCTATTTTGAATGTAATTATTGTATTTATAATGCTAATTTTATTTTAATTGTTATTTTTTTATTTAATTTTTGATGTAATTATAAAAACGACATGTAATATGAATTATTATGAATATACAAATATGAAATATGTAATTGTTCTATACACAGCGTTTGTTATTTGCGCGCGTAGTCTGATCCCTTGCTTTTGATGCTGACTGTACTATCTTTTCAAAAATTGTGCTTCAAGCCGGGTCGTACTACCCTTCTATTCTTTTAATTCAAAACATTTTATAGGTGATTACTTGTACCACAACAAGAACAAAGTTGTCCATTTAATTCCCCCATTATCAAGCCTCCCTGCCGTGAAGGCTGCTTGATTGTGCTCCATTTCTACGACTGCACGGGCCTTGGACACTGACACGCTTGGCAACTCTTACCTCACAAGTCACAACGTTTAATATACTACCTACTAGATCTAGATACCCAAGCTTTTGTCCAACATACCTACATGATTTCGTTTTCAGGGCTCCGAATTTGAACATTGAAGGGGTGTCGAGTTCGTAAGGTTTTATTGTGTTTGACCTCTGTTTCTAAAGCAGCAGTTGAATATTACAAATTACTTACTTTTTAGGGTTCCGTACCTCAAAAGAAAAAAACGGAACCCTTATAGGTTCACTCGTGCGTCTGTCTGTCTGTCCGTCTGTCTGTCTGTCCGTCTGTCTGTCTGTCTGCCCGTCTGTCACAGCCTATTTTCTCCGAAACTACTGGACCAATTAAGTTGAAATTTGGTACACATTTGTAAGTTTGTGACCCAAAGATGGACATGTAACGTAAACAAATTAATTTTAAACATGGGGACCACTTTAAGGGGGTTAAAAAAATCGAAAATAAAGTTTTTATAACTATATCGTGTTACATATCAAATAAAAGAGCTTATTGTGAGTATCTCAAATATATATTTTATATAATTTAAGGATAAACAGTTTAGAAGTTATTCAAGAAAATAGGAAAAAAAAACCAGCCCCCCCCTTTTTTCTCCGAAACTACTGGGTCTAAAATTTTGAAAAAAATACACAAAATAGTTCTTTGCCTATAGATGACAGAAAAACCTATTAGAAACGTGCAATCAAGCGTGAGTCGGACTTCGTCCCACAGTGCGTAAGGTTAATTTAAATAATATGGATAAAACATTTTCTCGTACATTATGTATTTTTCCTTATTTTATGTTTTCTTTTATATTATGTCTTGTTTGTTTGTGCTTACGAATAAAATTTTATTCCATTCTATTCTATTAAGAGCTTACCAAAACACAACAGCTTTCGATTTGTTTTTGTGATTGGCAAGTAATCTTAATATTAATTACTTATTAATACTACTAATCATTATTAAGAGTTACCTAATGGCTAACTTGTAATAAAAATGTCGTGGTATCTATGTAATAAAAATCATATGATTAATGTAAAATCACGTCAAGATGTTAATAGTTCTCACAAAGAGTTGAAAACTATTTTATGGACAATGAATAGACTGTTATTAGGTGAAGATGAAGATGCAGAAAAGTATGTAATAGCACTTAACAAGATTACGACTATGATGTCAATGGCTAACCTCGTTCAGAGCCGCAGGAATAACCATACTAAAATAGATTATATTGCTTTACGCTAAGGTTTTAAAATAGTAAACTGGTAGTTGTAAAGTTTTCGAAGCCGACTGTATAATTGCATAACGATCAATTTTGCCTCGAATCTTTGTAAATTTAGACTTTTTGAAGATGAAATTTGCCACAGTTATTATTCGATGTGTAGCAATATTAATGCATTTTAGTATGTCCTCACATTGTAGGCGTGTGTGACCGAGACGTTGAAACAATGGTTCCATTTAAATTTAAAATTGGACTAGTCTTATGAGAGTCTTATCATAAGTCTTTGTCACAACTGGGTGTTTTTTACGCCTACGAATTTGTATTGTAAAGTTTTAAATTACTTACGTTATGGTATAATATATTATACTATGCAATGCAAATGTGGCGGCCGTAAGAGATAAAAGTATTGAAATTAAACACCATTTATAAAGAAGAATCTATTTAGTACAAAAATTAAAAATATTTACAATAACTGAGTATTACGACCACCCTTTTAAACTAAAGATACCTCCAAAACCAGCTTCAGTGTGATCTATTTTTTGCCTTCTTTTTAAGCCCAACTATAAAGGTGTACCTTAATGTCTCATGGATCGCTTCATACTATCGACAGAACCCTCTTCGCCTAATATCTGGACGTTTCTCACTTGTTTCCTACTTGGAGCTGCAGTTGTTAATTCTGTGGCGGGTGCCGGCGTTGGCATAAAGTCAGGACTAATCGCAAGCATCAGCATTTTCAAAAGTAGAGCTTCACGTATATCTGGCGGGAGAAACTCTGGACCCTCTTCCACTCTATTTGATGAACTTCCATCAGCATCGTAAGGTCTAGTGTATAATCGTCGCCTCGGGACGTATCGCTGGCTTTCGTATTGAGGGTTCTCGTAACTCGCTACTTGATTTGAATATACCTCCTGCTGCCTGTATTTTTGCTGATCGTACCTATAATCGTACCTGTCGTCTTCTTGGTATTGACGAGCGTTTTGATATCTATAGTCGTATTGCGGTTGTTCTTGTCTGAATAAAGGGTGGTACGGGGGACCCGGTGCAACAACTTGATCCATCAAAGATTGCAATCTGTTCTGCCTGTAGATCAGAATCTGGAGTAACTTTTTAAGATCTCTAGTACTTACGGGAGCAGATATCGAGTTCATTTCATCGATAATAGGCTCGTACCGTTGCTGGTAGATAGGAGGCTGTGTAGGTCTGTAAGGGTTTATGTATCTTGGTTGTTGTGGTTGATACTGCTGGATTGGAATTCCTCTTTCATCTACTGCTATGGGAATTATTCTAGTGACAGGGCTTACATCGTAGGGCGAAGCTGTGACCACCTCGGGTGCAGTCCCCTTAATCTGCGCATGGGTAGTGGTATCTTTCACAAACTGCGGCTCAAATATTTTGTTCTGGTACTCGTACTGGAGAAAGGGCCGCTGGTTTCCAATGGGCACCGGCGATCCAGGATTATCTCTCAAATATTCTCTCGTACGGAATTGCACTGTTGCTTCAGGTCTTCGATATATAGGTTGATAAATCCTGTCATCTTCCCTTTGGGGTATATGCACCACAGGCACTGGATTAGATGTCACTACATTTTGCTGGTCAAATACACGTCCAGTACTTGCTTCTATTGTCGTTTCTTGTTCCGGCAGCTCTTGGTACTGCTCTTGTATCTTTTGCCGTGCTGCCACTAACGAGTGAATTGGTATAAGTCTAGGTCGAGGTGTCGTTGTAGTAAACAGCGGCCGAGCAGTTCCTAATGATAGATGGCTTCCATAGACATCAGTGGAATCGTCGCCAGCTGATTGCTGCAAGTTAATCATGTGAGGATTAGGACTGGTACCAGTCAACTCTCGCCTGATAGTGTTAGCCTTAAAACGATCTGTGTCTTCCTTTTCGTTTGTATTTTCGTAAACTGGTTTCACAGTTGAGGGTAATTTAGTTGTCGTTTGTTTTGTCACAAGATCGTCTTTTACATCCGAACTAGGATTCGACACCTGCGTCCTTGTTTTACTGTCTTCTGTTTTGGGCTTGTAAAGATTTAAAATGCTACTAGTTTTCTCCTCAGGCGTTTGCTTATCTGTAGTCGCGTCAGCACTAGATCGTGAAGAAGTAATAGGCAATCTCCGTTTTGGTATAGGTTGAATCACAGTTCCTCTAGTAGCAAAACTGCTCCGAGTTGGGTAAACAACGGTCGCTAACGGTCTTCGTGTGGTGGATGACACTGTTTTGTTCATTCGAACAATCATTGTAGGAACACTAGGCGTCGTACTTGTAGTCACAGGAACAGGCGTAGGCGTATCGCTCGACGAGGTGTATGTCACACGCTTAATTTCACCATCCTGGTCTATATACCCGAACGTCCCTTTCACATTTCCGCGAACATCTCTACTTTCAATTTTAAATGTACCATCATCGGCTTCGTATCCTATAGTGTAGGAGCCATCATCATTCAATCGTCTAATTTGTTTGACAATTTCAACTTTGGAAGGATCAGCCGTCTCGCTAGCCTTTAGAATTTCTTTGGTAGGAGTAGTAGTAGTAGTAGTGGTTGGTAATTCAGTAGTTTCATCTTTGGTGGAGTTAGTGGCGGTCGCGGCGGCGAGACACGCGAGTATCACGAGGAGGTGCATCGTGAGGACACCGACAGCGGCATGTCGTTGCTAAGGCTGCGCCGGCACACGCCGGTCCCCTATATAAAATATCGCCCCACTCGCGTCCTCGGTGTGCGAACGTTTCGCAAAACGACTATTGTTGTCATTTCATTATCTGAAACGGAAAATCTTTTTTCTTCACATATACTTATGCTGTAAGATCCCAATTGTTTAATTGTCCGAGCCCATTGGCAGGTGCGCGTGTGGTCATACATTCCAGTCATCGTTTAGACATACAAGCTTTAGTAGACCAATGGTCAAATGTACCTACAATTAACACCGCGACATATTTTTCTTTTTATAATAAACTGTTTTATTAAACAATATAAATATTTGGCATACTATAAACACTGGGATTTTAGAGAGTCACGTTTTGACTATCACTAGTAATAAAAACTACTTAACCAATACACAACGACAACAACAATACTTAGTTACTACTAATAACTAAGTACCTATTGTAATTTAATTAGGCCCAATCCAAATGGATAAAAACATATTTATTTAAATTTGATACAAACGTTATATAACAGGTACAAAGACGTTTTCTAAAATAAATAGGTATAGAACACTCAGTCTTTCAAATCTGGACATTCTTGGGCTCATTCTACTCAGAATAGAGAATGCTGCCATCCATCCTGCCATTACAATAAGATGTCCCAAAATGTCCGGTCCATTACGTCACGTTCTATTTCATTACGTCAAGTGTGTTATACATTTTTCACTTGTATGAGCGTGACGTAGTGGAATGGAATGTACAATTTTCATGCAAATTTTTGGGACATTTTTTTAATTTCAGGATTGAATATGCTAGCGATTCTGACTTGAAAGAACCCAAAAACACCAGGATGTGTGAGAATCAGGTTTTAATATTTATTTTAGAAAACGCCAACAATTGCGGTTAACTCGATATAATATTATAACCTCAAATGATGGTTGACCGGTAGAGAATGCCTTTAGGCATTAAGTTGCCTTTGCACTTTATTCTTACAATTATAGTGCTAGGTTATAACCTCCTGACGACTAGTCCTAAACCTAGGTATAGAAATTTACCAGTTTAAATGTATAATTCTGTTAAATTGACAAAAAGTCAAAACTTAAATGAGGTCTATATATATGTATATACTACGTATCCAAAAGTTTTCTGGAAGAGAACGCTTTTTAGCGATAAGACCGACTTCTGTTACGTAGCCTTAAACTACTATTTCGTTTTCTGTGTATTTTTTCCGTGGTGCACAATAAATAATATTTAGTTACTTACTTACGTACCTATAAAACACCGGTCGTCAGGACGTAGAAGTTTAAATAAATTCAACAGCTCTTGTCATGATCCAGTTATTTTGTTAAGATAAACGCTGGTATAGCTGCAAAAACGGTAGTGAATACTTATCCGGCCAAAGTCCTCAAGGTAAACCTGGTTAAATCTCATATACCGCGTATAAACTAGTAGCTATGTTAGCTGTAACTGCGACATACAATAAGGAATCGAACACACAATCTCTTCTTTTCATTTTGAAATTTGAAAACAAAATAACCTTGTGTAAGTGTGACTTTGGAGTTCTTGTATTTCCATACATTATTAGATAATCCAATTCATTGTGATAAATTGCTCATTTATCTACTTCACTAGACAGTCAGTATTATTAATTCAACATAATGTCATCTTGCCAATTTACCTTGTAATAAAACATTTAGATTAGACTCCATTTGCAATCCACAGACGCCTCCGGGTTACACCCATTAAGGTATTAGAAAAAGCACAATAGTAATTGTGATCTGTCGAAATGAAGATACAAAATACTAGTCTTTTTTATAATTCTGAGCAACTAGGGGATAATTTATTTATTTATTATGTCTTTATATGTGGAAATACCACCAAGCATTTACTTTTTCCTTTAAATTACGCTGTACATGCAGGTCATATTCCAGTTTTCATAATGCAACTACTTTTATTTTTTATTAGACAAGTACTCATGGTACATAGATTTTATGAATAACTAACAAGTACAATAAAACTCATTTTCATCAATTTATCGCTTTATTCGTTCCCATCCATTTTGTGGGATGTATGATGTATTATTTGACAACTCGGACGTACGAGTTTACATCATTTTCGGCCGCAGCCAGTAGTCATTTGACATTTTAGCGATTTCTTCCCATAATTTTATGGGGTTTATGGCTTTACTATACTTTACAACTCGGCCGTACGAGTAATCTACACCATACATCCGGCATCAGCCTAAACCAACTTGTTGGTATTTTCGTTATTTACGACATGAATATACATTCATTTACTGCAATCGTTTGTCTATCACAAGACAAGATTGAATTGAATTGTACTTATTTAGTTAAGATTTCGATACCATTTATTTATCAGACGCCGCTGCAATTGTTGGTAAACATGGCGCCTTATTTATTTCTTATTTTTCATATTTCGTGTTTACTTACAGCTTTCTGATTTACCTCGTCGCCACTTGTGGTGTTTAGATTTACATCCGTCAATCTAATCACTCTTGGATTAATTATATTATAAATAAAACATTTTTTATTATTCCACACAGTGCGCTCGAAACACCGCTCCGCCATGACAGTACTGACTAGTGTTGCCAACGCATCTGATTGATTTATTTATTTATGAACACCACAGTTCCCACGATCACTCGGAATGACTTTATATAGCCACCCAGTCAATGTCACGATAATAACAACGCGCTAGTTTTGGTCGAATTTTAATGGATGCTGCGGTTTATTTTGGCAGTGGTTTTGGTTAGCGCTTTTTAAGGTAAACTTAAACCTTTGCCCTACTATGTTTCTAAATTAGTTTTGAAGCTTCTTTGGTAAGTGCTTTAGCACTAATCTAATAGCTCATTCTTGAATAAACCTACACTGATATCTAGATTGGATATAAAGAGTATTGGTCGCATGAAACTGTTCGATCTTCAACATAATACACGTGAATGAATTTAAACTCCCACGTCTTTAACATCAGCTAAATCTGACGAGATTCAGCATGAGATTATATCAATAAGAAAACCTTTATCAGGAACCATTGTGAGTACTGCATTTTTAACCGACTTCAAGATTTCAAAGGAGGAGGTTCTCAATTCGGTTGTATGTTTTTTTTTTGTTTTTTTTTTTTTTATGTTAGTTACTCCATAACTCCGTCATATCTGGACCGATTGCAAAATTTTTTTTTTTGATTGAAATGAAATGAAATGAAATATATTTATTGCTAGAACATAGTGTTGTCATACAATCGGTGGTCTTAAAATAAATAGTAGTCCTTATGTTCTACCACCCTATGATAGGCATGCAATATAAAGGAAGCGGCAGGCAAGCATGCAAACAATACAATTTAAACTATAAACATGATTGTAAGTATATACATACAGATTGGTCCCGTTTTTGTCAAAAAGCAGTTCTGATAATGGGATCCATGAGGAATCGAGGGAACTCCTCAAATGTTAAAGGCATACATATAGTGATTTTAGTATTTTCATCAACAAATCAAGCACTTACGTTTAAAAAGTGACATTTTATGAAGTGGAACTGCTGATGATGATCAGAACGGAACTCTTCAATGACGCATAGTTCACGTTTGGCGATTTGTTCTCTT
Source organism: Cydia strobilella (assembly GCF_947568885.1). Taxonomy (NCBI): domain Eukaryota; kingdom Metazoa; phylum Arthropoda; class Insecta; order Lepidoptera; family Tortricidae; genus Cydia; species Cydia strobilella. The sequence continues at coordinate 16,429,918 of NC_086041.1, read as the reverse complement.
TGTTATGTTTGTTATGCAAGTTAGGTTTTCAAGAAACATTTTTGTCAAGCTCGAGTTCTGACGATGGGATCCATGAGGAATCGAGGGAACTCCTCAAATGTGAAAGGCATACATATAGTGATTTTTGTATTTTTATTAGCAAATCCAGCATTTCCATTTTAAAAAGTGACATTTGATGAAGTGGAACTGCTGATGATGATCAGAATGGAACTCTTCAATGACACATAGTTCACGTTTGGCGATTTTTTCTCTTCCTTATGGACCCAGACCCAAACTTGGACCCGGACTCGGACCCGGACCCGGGTCTGAACATGAACCCCAACTCGGACCTGGACCCGGACCGAACTCTGACCCAAACTTGGACCCGGACAGCCGGACACGGACCTGGACTCGGATCCGGACCCAGACCCGGACCCGGAAATGCTACTAGAAAAGTGGGTTAGGGGGGTGGGTGGATTTTGAACTGCGATTCTCACAGAACAGAAGTGCTATCAGAAAAGTAGGTTAGGTTAGGTTAGAGCTGTGACCCTTACAGAAACGAAATGCTATCAGAAAAGTAGGTTAAGTTCAGTTAGAACTGCGACCCTTACAAAAACGAAATGCTACTAGAAAAGTGGGTCGTTTTACCTCCTTTTCTACATAATTAGGCAAAAAATGCTGTCTTTTTCATTTCATTGTCTGAAATCTAAGAGTGCACCATCAACAATAAGTGAACTTTCAACGGCATCCCCCATAGAAGTCGGTTTCTTAAAAATTATAATTTATCTGTTACGCGGCTCAGATAATGCTCCGAAACAATCTAATTCAAAAAACCACCCATATTAATTTAGAACTTAGTAGAAATATGCTATTGGTTAATTTATGTGTGTCATTTCTCCACTACCTAAAGGTTGTCTGGAAGAGATCGCTCTTTAGCGATAAGGCCGCCTGTTGTCACCTCTGACTTCATGTATTATTTGTGTTTCCATGTACATTTTTCCTGAGGGTGTTTAATAAAGAGGATTTGTATTTGTATTGTAATATGCACAGATATGATGCACAAGTCGCGTTTTTGGCTTATCTCCGTGGATAAGACACCCGCCACGTACTTATACATACAGGGTTGGGCATATTAAGTGTCCTAATTTAAAATAGCCATAAAATGAAAACAAAACTTCAAATTTCAATATTAAACTTGTTTTTATTTTAAGCATACTAAATTAATTCATTAGCTCAAATCTCCTTTAACCTGTATAACTTTACGCATTCTACCATACGAGTAGAATTGAGTTGCGCGCGGCACCCACTACCTCATCTGTTATATTATCGTCCCATATCTTGATCAACCGATGCTTGAATGAATTTAAATTTATTACCTGTGTGCTCCCAATCCAGCTGAGTATGTATCCCCATAAAAAAGTCTAACGGATTCAAGTCTGGTGAAGATGCAGGCCATTCTTGCCACGGTATAAAATCTGTCATATTTGTTCGACACCAGTCTTGTGTACGTTTAGCTTTGTGAGACTGTCCTGTTGAAAGCAATAATAGTCATCCCCATAGAACTTTTGAATATTTCTAGCATATGACCCTGCAACACGTTCTGAATATAACGTCTTGGTTAATATTTACTCCCCGATCCATGAACAGCAGTGGTAGTTTGCCCCTATTACGTGATATGGCACCCCATACCATGCCGAAATGCACGGTAGGGTGTCCCGAATATTTTTTTTAGTTTTCACTAACGCAAGACCTCTCAAAAGTTGCGTAATTAAATGTAGATTACAAAAATATACTTAAAAATGGTATACAAGTACGGCATTAGGGTTCTACAGACGTTCAAAGTTTTGAAAAAATTGCATTTTTTATTCTATATGAAATGTTTAATCTTTAGCTAATTTTTCAAAACAAATAACCTTTTGTGTCATTTAGTTGTATAACATACTTGATATTATGATTTGCGTGAAATGAAATGTTACCATTGCATTAGCATTTGTCAGGTTTTAACTTAAAACTACCCTCAAATTTCAACTTTTGTCTAGTACGTTTATGACTTGACTCGCGAGTGTTTTCTTTCTGTCGAAGTTATTATTTGTGTTATAAAAGTACAGACAGCCAACCTTGGATGTCAGAGGTTGACACTACATCAACCGACGCGGGCTGCGCTGAGCGTTCTGGAGAGGGCAGAGTTGAATTCGTAGGTGTTCTTTCGGGAGGAGGAGTCCTTAGAGTTCTAGAACTTCTATTGAATGCGTCTTCCATATTTGCGCAGTTTTGTCCCCATTACACACTTTGAATTGCAAAACGTGTAAAACTCACAGTTATCGAAAAGTGCTGATGTAGGTTTGACACAGTTACACAATATTTGTTATGATTTAAATTAATTCAATATTTTAGATGACACGACCGCCCACGACAGCGATCGCCGGCTACTCAAACTACTACCATCTGACAAAGTATCAAACGGGAGGCGATGACGCCGATGACTGAAAATAATTTTCTTTTTTACATGTTCATGTGACCAGCTGACGGTCTTTCCACAGCGATACAATCACCGCGGTAAAAGTCACCCTTTTTAGAGCTTAATGTACGACCTTTTACACAAGCAACCTGTGGGCTGATTATACACATAAACGGTACAGCGCTCTGCGTGTTCAATATAACAACGATTTCAGAGTGCTGATGGGGCTGCCCAAATTCTGTAGTGCATCGGGGATGTTCGCGGAGGCGCGAGTAGACTGCTTCTACACCACCATGCGCAAGCGAGCTACATCCCTTGTGCGTAGAGTGAGGGCCAGCTCCAACAGCATTCTGAGAATGTTAGCAAACAGAATAGATTGCCTGTATCTGAATAACTGCTGCTTGATACACGCACGCAGTAATAAATAAATGTATAGTTATAGTATAGTTATAGTTATTAAGGATAGTTATGTATATAGTTCTAACACTTAAGATTATTTAAATTTAAGGTAATTACTAACCCAATGATCCGCGATGGTTTTAAATAAAGAATTTTATTTATTATTATTTATTATTATTAATCGGCGGACGATTTTGTTTGTTCACAATAGCATCCAAACTATCATCTGACAAGGTATCAGGCGGAAGGCGATGACAAAAAAAATGTATAGACTATTTGCTGCCATTCCTCAACCCACCAACGGAGCGGCAGCTGACGTTCACGAGGGTTCATCATACATAGCCGTTAACCACTATACGAGTTTTCGCCCGGGAGGCGATTGGTCATAGAAATCTGTTCCTGGCCCGCGCTCTAATAGGCCAGCCGTCTGATATTAGTGCTGCTACGTACAGTGATGAAAAGTAGAACAGACCACTGAAAGAACCCAAATCATTATTTTGCGATGTCCTTTTAGCTGAAGACTTGTGACACCGTGACACCTAGCGTTGTTACCTGTCTTAATAACCTCAAAACGTCTTCTAATTTAGAGTTGTTTAATTAAAGAAGTTATCTGCCCTTAAAAGAGTTAGTGATTTAACGGTTCACCGCACAGACCTAAAATTTATGCTTACGCATAGTTCACCGCAACACAAATAAAGCTTCTCAAAACAGTACTTTGCCCATTATAGGTTCGCAATAGAGTCTACGTACCTACTAAGTAAATAAGACTGGCAACGCCGCAAGAATCGTCAATGTTGTAGATGGTTTTACAAGGGCGAAAAGTTATTTCTATTCTGCTAGATGCCCGAGTAAGCGAAAGGTTCCGAAATTGAACCACGAACGCAGCGAATGTGGTTCGAAAAGTGGAATCTTGAGTGTTGCGAGGGTTTCAAGATAAGGAGGTTACACAAACTGCTACCGAGTGAAACACAAAATTTATCACCACACCAACGCCAGGTAAATACTAAACTAACTGTAAAACATTACAAATCAAATCCAAATGAACTCTATTAAATTTTTGTTCTTCAAAATTATCACTTAAAAGTAAATTCCTCCATCCAACATGAAGCAATAACTCAAAATTTGCATCTAATTACTTTGCCACTCTTGTGGATAAAGTGCAACTTTCTCATAAATTTTTGAAGAATAAAGATTGTTTTACGAGCTGGTGTGGTGAAATAGTTATTTGTGCAACAAGAGAGGAAAGTTGGTTTTTCTTGCGAGTGTTTATTTTGAGTCCCGAGAAAGCGAAAGATTCTATAATTGAATCACGAGCGAAGCGAGTGATTCTAAGGTAGAATCTTGAGCGTAGCGAGGGATTCATAAACACGAGATGTAAAATAACTTTGCTCTCGTGTTGCACACATAATTTTTCACCTCAGTAGTGAGAACATATTAAAGGTTAAAATGTATTTCGAATTACACAGAATAATCAGAAAAAAAAGTAAGTCCGGACCGGACCGGACCGGACCGTACCGGACCGGACCGGACCGTACCGTACCGTACCGTACCGTACCGTACCGTACCGTACCGTACCGTACCGTACCGTACCGTAGTATGAAGTTCATGGCCTTCACTAAATTAAAAAGCTACATTGTTTCACTCCCTGGAGTGAGGAAAGTCGCACTTTCCTCACTCCAGGGAGTGACGAAAGTAGGCTTGTTCGAGCTGCTGGGGTGAAAAAGTTATTTCATTATGTTTAAGTAGAGAAATATTATTATACTACTCAATAATCTTTAAAAACAAAGTAAAACCGACTTTAAACGGGAAAAATAAAATATTATCTCGTTTTATATGCGCTAGCAAACTGATACGTTTGAAGTCGGTGCCAAGCCAAATCTTAAAAGCGTCAAGTTGCCGTCAAACCTAATGCCAACCCTGGTATAGTTTGATAAGAACAAAAGAACCAGTATTGTAACTATTTAGCTTGGCACCGACGTACGTGTCAGTTTGCTAGCGCATATAAAACGAGATAATATTTAATTTTCTAGGGTTCCGTACCTCAAAAGGAAAAAACGGAACCCTTATAGGATCACACGTGCGTCTGTCTGTCCGTCTGTCACAGCCCATTTTCTCCAAAACTACTGGACCAATTAAGTTGAAATTTGCTACACATATGTAAGTTTGTAACCCTAAGACGAACATGTAACGTATACAAATAAATTTTCAACATGGGAGCCAGTTTTGAAGGGTAAATGGGAAAATTAAAAAATTAAAGTTTTTCAAACTGTATCGTTACATATCAAATAAAAGAGCTCATTTTGAGAATCTCAAAAATATTTTTTTTTGTAATTTTAAAATAAATAGTTTAGGAGTTATTTAAGAAAATAGATATTCATATTCATATTCATATATTTTATTGGTAATAAAATCGCTGCGGGTCTCATACCGGCGCGGGGTAGCATTACAGTTTTTAGGCGTTGCGTCTACTTCTTCCCGTGTAGTTACTGCCATATTGAAAATAAAGAGAGAAGGCAGAGTTAAAATGCCTAGTGACTTGAAGTGTGGCTTGGTAGTTTCGGTCTGAGGGATTCACACTATAGCTCTTACTGCCCGCTTTTGTAGACGAAATACCATTTCCCAATCAGCGGCTGCTGCCCACAGTTCGACTCCATACTGAAGGTGCGAATGTATGGACGCACGAAATAGCACGCTCGAACCATTTCCGTTGGAAGTAGTCTCGCCAGTCGTTTAATCGCGGAACATGCCGTAGCTAATCTACTGCACACTTTGTCTATATGACAGCTCCAGGTGAGGCTGCCACTCAACTCGAACCCAAGAAACGTTGAGTTTTGGACTTGATTGATCAGCTTACCGTTAACCAATACTGACAGTTGTCTCGTTTGCCGGTTAGAGAGGTCAAGGGTTTTTTTGGTGTTTAAAATAAGTCCATTAGCCATAAACCACTTTGATACTGATGCCGCGGTCAAATTTAATTTATATTCGAGCTCATCACAGGTCGAGGCGTCCACTACCACTGCCACATCATCAGCGTACATGAACGTTTGTCCGGTATCGATGGCGTTCGGAAGGTCGTTTAGCAGTAGCGTAAAGAGAATATTGGGTATAAAAAATGACCATTCCCCCCTACCCCTTTATCTCCGAAACTACTGGGTCTAAAATTTTGTAAAAAATACACAAAATAATTTTTTACCTAGATGACAGGAAAACCTATTCAAACCTATTCAAACGATATCGTGTTACATATCAAATAAAAGAGCTAATTTTGAGAATCTCATAAATATTTTTTAGTTTAGAAGTTATTTAAGAAAATAGCTAAAAAATGACCATTCACCCCTCCCCCTTTATCTCCGAAACTACTGGGTCTAAAATTTTGAAAAAAATACACGAAATAGTTCTTTACCTATAGATGACAGAAAACCTATTAGAAATGTGCAGTCAAGCGTGAGTCGGAC